>NW_024344241.1:8117240-8172002 GCF_902729225.1 Pteropus medius | reverse complement strand
AGAGAGAGAAGACTTTAAGACTTTAAACATGTAATACTGTGGCCATGAAGAAAACTTTAGTTTTAGAGCATGCTATATTGCTAAACTGGATGTTCTTTGAAGAATGTTAAGTCTAGAAAGAACTGTTGTCTTCTTTAACTGTCCCTGCACAGTTGTCTGGTAGATATTATTAACACCAATTTACAGATGATAAAATGGAGACTCAGAGGATTAAAGACAGTTGACCAAGTACCTTAGTCATAATGAGCTGGGTTATTCCACGGTAATAAACAATCTTAAAATCCCCATGTGTGTTCTTGCTCACAGAGTGTATCCAACATGGACTGTCACGAAGCTCTGCTCTATACAATCTTTGGAACCAAAGATGATGGAAGCTCTGTCACCTTGTAGCTGCAACACTGGTAGCACACATTTTTTTTTTTCAGTCACAATGGCAAGAGGAAAAAGAGACTAATGATCAAATGCTTCCACCTGCACATGACAAAAGTCATATCCAGTTGCACCCTATTAGCAGAGTTGGCCATGTGGCTGCATCCCACCAGCAGTATCTGGGAAGAACAGATCTCTGAGTGTGCAGGACAGGAGACTGTGATATCTACCAAACCAAAGCACTCAGCAGCAGAGCTGGGTCTAGAACCAAGTTGTGTGAATTTCATTTCAACGTTTCTATTCAGAAGTCAGACTAAATGGCTTAAAGTAAAAATTGGGGTCTAATCCAATGACCTTCAGTCAGTCAGTTTATCTGAGACTCAGTTTACTCATTTCTAAGTAGGAATAATAAAATTTACCTCCAAGGCGTTTATGAGGATTGCATGAGATAATGAATATTAAGTACTTGGTATCTAGCACACAGTAAGCACTCATTAAATTGTTGCTGTTGAGGCTGTTTTAAAGCCATACAATACCATTGCGCTCTTTGCTTTGATGTCAGGAAAATTGTGTTGCCTAGGTAATTGAAACACCTTACCTTTCATTCTAGATCTCAGACTTGATCAAAATGACCAAGGATAGTTTTTTTGGAGCTGGCAATTCGTCACTCAGACACTGAGAAAAATCTTAACACAGACACTAATGAGTCTGGGTTCTTTTTACAAACATTATTTTATACATTAATTCAATAAATATTTATCCAATACCTTCTCTTCACTAGGCACTATACTATGTGCCTGGCATACAGTAGCATAGAAAACATCAAAGGTGCTGCCCTTATGGTGCTCAGACTTTGAAGAAGTGTAAATTACTTCCTAGGGTCTTTGGAAATGGTAGGGATAAAAAACACTCTTGCATGTGAAGGGTATTAGAAACTCTCGGGCACATACCGTCATAGTCTGTATCCACACACAGAGAATAGCTTTGGGCACATTAGAGTCATCTTAATAGGTAAAATTGGGCATAGTGAGTCCTGCCGTGGTGAGTTAATTGCCATACTCCTCAGGAAGCCACCCTCCTTCCCTCTTCTGATTATGTTTCTTCTACAAACCATAGCAAGCCTCAAGACATTTACCCTCTTCTCTTACTCCATCCTACTTACCAGTTCACTTAACATAATAAATCCAATAAATGTTATGAAAGTAATAAATCATGGTGCATTTTCAGAGGCCTCAGTGAATTGTGGCTGTCTGTCCCCAGTTGGATTCTCTTGGTCATGGTTCCAAGGCCCTTTCCATTCCTCCTCCATTATGTATCTCTGCCACCATCTGCCTTGTTACCCTCATCCCAATGTTTGGCTCTCAATCTTTTCCTTAACTTACTTTCTTTTATTCAATGGCCATAAATCTAAACACCACATGGCTCATGGCAACAGCTGTATAGTCTGAGCAGTAGCTAATGCAGCAGTTCCTAAAGTGTCAAACTTTTCACTGACCTTGGAAGAGCCACAAGCCTCCTTGCTGTGTGGGATCCTGTGAGTCATTCCTGAGAGCTTGGCCTAGATCGTGTTTGTTCACCTTCTCCAGTGATTCTATGAGCCACTTAATATCCTGTAAGAAATCCCTTTCTGCTCAAACTACTGAGAGTAGATTCTGTTCTGTAAAGAACCCTAATCAATACAGCAATGAGTATCAGGAGGGGTTGCGAAGCCCCTCTAATCCCTTAGGAATGAAAATTGAAGATCTGTTATCTAGTGGTTTTCTAACTCCTAGGTCCAAGTGGTACACAGGTAATTTTAAAGAAATATATTTCCATATCCTCACCTTCCACATATACTGCTGCCCTGAGCAAATATTTGAGTGCACAGTCATCATCCATCACCCACTTCAAAACAGAAAGCCCTTAATTAGCCCTTAGCCCTCCTAGTCCCACTCAGGTGATTGCCCTAGGCTTAGAAATCTTCAAATGCTAAACACAAGGAAAGCCTTTCCTGATAACCAACCAAGGCACCATAAACCCTCCTGCCTTTCCAGCTTTCCATGTCTCATGTGACTTTCTGTTAGGTTGAGGCTTGGCATTAGTAACAGTATTTTGGCCTGTATTGAGATGTTTGGAATTCAAATGTGTGATGAAGTAGGGCAGTAAGAGTAATGACAAGTTTTATTTAATAACATCCCCTTTCAACTATTGTCAAAGAACGCATCATTTTGATAAGAGAGTCCTGTGAGAGAAAAAGAAAGGGAACTTGGGTAATAAATACTAAGTGATTTATTGAATGAATTAAAATAATTGCCTGATAGATACTTCTATAACAAAATCCTTCCCATTTCTATGACCTTAATTTTATAATCAGGGTTTTTCAGCAGTTATATCCACAGAATACAAGAACTAAGAAAAAAATTGATGCAGAGAGTAAATCTTAAGCTTTCACACCACACACACACACACACACACACACACACACAAGAGATAACTACAAGAGGAGGTAGATGTGTTAATTATTTTGATCTCATGTGGTAATCATTGGTAATTATAATGTACACGTATATCAAATCATCACATTGTGTACATTAAATATATAATTACATTTATCAATTATTTCTCAATAAGGTTTAAAAAACTGATGAATTATGTTGCATTCTAGCAGTAGCGTATTCATCCTGTTACATAAAAGAGAGAGAAATTCATCCCATAAGTGATGCATTTTCAACAAAAATTTTTCCTTGTGTTTAGCAATAATTTGTCAATATTTATAACAGATTTATGTTGTTTTCATTAGTTGCATATGATAGCAATAATTGTAGTAATGACTTGACTTAGAAAATGTTTAAACTCCCAAAGTCTTTTGGCCACAGGAAATAGAGAACATTTTAAAGTTTCATTTTATATACATTTTTTATTTGCAGAAAAAAAAGATCATTAAACTTTTCAAACATAAAAATTTCTTTCAAATACAACATGAATGAACTTGAAAATATTATGCTAACTGAAGGAATCCAATCACAAAGGACCATATATTGTATGTTTTCATTTATGTGAAATGTCCAGAATAAACAATTCTATAGAGACGGAAAGTAGGTCAGTAGTTGCCTAGAGCTGAGGGAGAGGGAAAGGAGAATTTAGGGGGTGACAGTTAAAACCGTCAAAACTTCTTTTGAAATAAATGAAAATTTCTAAACTTGATTGCAGTTATGCATGCACAACTCTGCTATACTAAAAGCCATTGAATTGTACACCTGAAATGTGAGACTTGTACAAGATATAAATTATATCTCAATAAAGCTGTTAAAAATATATATTACCTTATGATAGAATTCTGAGGAGAAAGTAGAATGAAATATATGTTCAAACAACAAAGGGAAAAATAAAATTTTCAAATGTGCGAAAAAGATATTTTTCAAATATTTTTAAAGTAAATATGGATGTCTGCTGAATTACAGAAGAGGCAATAGTTGCTTTTGTTGTGCATAGTGGATTTGGACCTTGATCTTAAAAGACCAGTCTGGAATCTGCTTCTTCAGTCTTCCCAAAGTGTCTGTAAACCATGCAATATCCTTTAATAAACCCCTTTTCTGCTTAAACTAACTAGATTGAATTCTGTTGTCTGCAAGTGAACCTGGGCACTACACCATGTGACACAATTTTGCTATTGCTTTCTTTATGTATCCTTTTTTTCACTAAACCAAGTCACTATCCATGAATCTGGCCAAATCACAGGCTTTCCTTTTTTCAAAATGTAACTTGAGATTTACCCTCCATTAAGCCATTTAAGATGATTTCAAAAACACATCCCATTTCCTCTGAAACTGTAACTTAGACACTTATTAATGGTTCTTTGGGGTCTCTAAGAACATTAATCAGTTTCAGAGTCAGAGAATAGGTCCACTGGGAAAGACTTTCACATAAAGTAAAAAGTATTTTGACCCTAGCAGGGCAAATGAAGACTTAAAAGAAAAGCTAGAGTTTGAGGTTGAGATGGTGAAAGATGAAAACTCATTCCTCTAGTCTTTCAAGCTATTTTCCTTCCGTTTTCCTTATCTCTCCCTTTCCCACAACACTTGGCAATTGGTAGCAAAACTAGATGATAGCTAATCATGCCAATGACGATATTCTTTCATTTAAAAAAGTCCAAATCTGTCAGTAAAGCATCTCTACCTTTCAGGAGGCCCTGGAACTCAGAGCCACCTCCACGATGCCTGAGTCTTCTTTAAATTTCAGATACTGAAGTGCTGAATGGCAGCGGGAAGCTCCCGGACTTGCATATACTGCGTCCTGGAGATAGGTCCTGGCACTACTCCCTGCTTTCCTACCTGGTCTCTGTTTCATTTCTCAGCTGCAGACTTTTCATCTGGCCCAGAAATGCAGAAATGAACTCACCTAAAGCTTTGAAGAGAAATTTTCAAAGAAAAACTAAATGAAGAGAAGCCATTTCAACAAACGTGAGAAACAATTAGAAAATGCAGAAGCTGTATTCCTCTTCAACTGCGATTCCCAAAGTCACTACTTTTTTTTCTTTAACCTGTAAACTGCCTCACTCAGAAGTGTTGTTATGACCCTTCAATTAACCGTATTATCAAACTTTGGCAACAGCACCAAGAAATTTAGAAAATTAAAAGAGATAATAACTGGCAATTAACAATGTCATCTACTTTTTTGATATCTTTTTACAAAACTAAAGAAAAGTGCAGAGCAGACTGGTTAGTTAATCTTATGTGCTTATGTGTCATTTCCAAAACTCAATTTTCTTTGAATAATAAAACCAACACTTCCTCTAACAACTCAAGAGGTAAAGATGTGAAGTGTCACTGAATCAACATTTAGGATTTGGAACTAAAACTTAATATGCAGAGACTCCTTAATTAGAAGGTTGGCTTCCTTGCTAAAGAAATATACCTGTTCCTACTTTAATTATTCTTTTAATGATTGGATTGTGTTACCTTTTCGTTCACATATGTATGCGATGCTTGTCTCACCAGGAATCAACTAAATATTAAAAGAATTTAAACATATTCTGGAAATAAATTATAAAAGCTGCATTTTGAACATTCTAAGCACTTTTATAATTTGCCAACCTGTCATGTTGTAAACACCGAAGTACAGAAAGGCTCTAGCACAACTTTGCTTGAGTATTCCTGAGAAAAGTTTTTTACACGAAAAAGCCAATGAGCCTTATAAATTTGAAACATCACAGGAATTGGCCATCTGAGTTATAGGCTCTTACAAGACATTGTGAAAACAAATGGTGGGTGCCTAAAAAACCAATACATTCTCATTTCTTCTGCAATTTCATCTTAAAAAACAAAACAAAACAGGCAATTCCTGAAAACTTCTGTATGCATAATTTTATGCAAATGTCACATATGATCAGGTGGATTATGTTTACTTAAAGGTAATTATGTTTACTTAAAGGCAAAATCCAGATATATTTGTGTATCCTCCTTTAAAAAAAAACTGTAGTCCTCTTTATTAAAAATAAAATTGATAACAAACACAGCATCTCTTACTAAAAATGTCTTAACTGCTTCTGAAAATATGTGAGCACATACATGTTTGAAATTTCTTCTTTTCATCATTTTCAGAGACAAACTTTTAATTTCCTGCTGAAACATGTGGAATATCATTTTAAATATCTACTTTGATGGGCCTTCAGGCTTGGTGTGGCTGTTCAGTACAAAAGAATGTTCAGGATTTGGGTTTCTCACTCACTGCACAGGGGACTAGACACAGCAGCACTATGCATAGTAATCACTTGCTTTTCAACCAGATGATAAACCAGAGGATGGTGGCCATGTCTCCCATATTCTCTGTAGCTGTCCTCAGTGCCTGCATTATCTTTACTATACACACAGGGGTCCCAGAAATTAACCATAAGGGCTCATATTTACAGGGAATATTCTCTGTGCCAGATATGCATTATCACATGGAATCTCTCACATCATCCCTGGGAGGTAAAAACTATTATTACCTTTGTTTTCTGCCTGAGAATACTGAGGTTTAAAAATGATATTTAATGTACAAGATAAAGGAGCCCAGGGAACAACCCAAGTCTCTCTGATGCCAGCACCCTCGTGCTTGGCCATCACATTGTTGCTTTTTAATAATTGCCTTAATTAATCGGCTGCATTATTCTTCCATTATTCCTGTGATCAGTATTCAATAAATGTGAAATAAAAATGACAGCTACAAACTAAAATAATGCTAACATGCTAAAATGAAAGAGTTTTTAACATTTAGCTCATACTTGAGAATTTTCTACAGTGCTTTTTCTCTAACGAGCTCTGCAATTAACATAACTTAAGACTACATCAACTTGACTCATAATCAAACATTTCAACATTTATTTGATTATTCAGGTCAAATAAGTCTAAATGTATCATGAAATATTTAAGCTTTCCCTGCAAATAAAAAAAATTGAGCTATTTATTTTACACTTGAAAGATGTAAGTTTTACAATGCCCATATCATAAAAAGAATCTCCAGGCCAAGACAATAGTGCCAAGAAAATTAAGCTTTCCTTTGTCTACCATAAACATTTACTTTTTTTTTAAAAAAAGGGCTAAATCATAAAGAAAAAAATAGGTTAAAGAGAATGAAAAAACGGGTAAATTCAAAAATTTTTATGTAATTGGCATTAAACAAAGAGGCTTCAAGGATTAGCGAGGAAATTAGACAAAATAATCTCTATTGCCTCCCGATCTTTTTCTAACTTTTTATTAAAAGTATTTTAATTACACACAAAAAGTAGAGAGAATATTGTAATGGTCCTTTCTGTACTCTTCACTCAGTTCAACAATCATCAATACATATCTTATTTTTTAATAATACCCCCACCTAATACCTCCTTTCTTTAATTACTTTGAAGTAAATACAAGATACATCATTTCCTCTAAAAATATATCCATTGACATTTCTAAAATATAATTACTTTTGGGATGGGGGGCATAACTAAACTATAAATATCTCACCTAAAAAGAGATGTAACAGCAATTCTTTAACATCATCAAATATCTAGTTAGTGTTCCTATTTCTCTAATCATTTCATGATTTCTTTTTATGGTCCATTCGAATAGGTCTAAAGTCAATACATTGTACTTAGCTGATATGTCTCTTAGATCCTTTTTAATCCATAGTTTCCCACTCTTTTTTCTTGAAATACATTTATTGAAAAAAAACAGGTTATTTGCCCTATAGCATTTTCCATGTTCTGAATTTGTTCATTGCATCTGGAGGTGTCATTTAAATTTCTCCTGTACTTTTTGTAAATTGGTAGTTAGATCTAGATCCTTGATGACAGTCAGTATTGCCTCTTCTGAGATTGTTTATTTTTATGATTTTCCCTGCCACTTGGAAAGATAAATATATACCCTGACTTGGATATTAGACAATTTATAATTATTGTGGATGAGGACTTTTTTTTTTCTTTGAAATTCTTTGGTGGAAAGGATACACAAGGTCTTGCATGGTCTAATGGAAAGAATACAAATTTTAGAGCCCAACAAACCTCAGTGGAAGACCCACCTCTTATGAGTTACATGATCATGAGCAAACTATTTAAACCTCAGTTATTTCATTTGTAAAATAGAGACAAGAATGCCTTCCTGAAAAGATTGTTGTAAATATTAGAGTAACACATGTAAAGCATCAAGCAACACCCTAAGTTTTTAATAGTGTGTGTTATTGCCCTAACACTCTAGAGATCTCAAGGATGGCTATACTCTCTGCCTGGAGTGTTCTCTCTCATTCTTCCCCCTATTCTTATCTTGCTTTTCAACAATTCAATTAGTCATCACCTTTCTAGGAGGTGCTCCCAAAGCCCCTGACTGAGCTATCTGTGTAGCACTGTCTCTTGTATTATCAGAACTTATCAAACCACTATTAGTTTGCTTGTTTTGTTTCTTCACTAAAATGTAAGCTATATACAAATAATGCCTCTTTTTTGTTTTTTGATTTTTTCAATTACAGTTGACATTCGATATGATATTTGCTGCAGGTATACAACGTGGTGATTAGACACTTATATACCTTATGAAGTGATCACCCTGGTAAGTCTAGTACCCATCTAACACCATATATAGTTCTTACAATATTACTGACTATATTTCCCATGCTGTACTTTTATAGTCCCATGACTATTGTTATAACTGACAATTTGTACATCTTAATCCTTTCCCTTATTTCATCTGTCCTTCCAACTCCACTCCCATATGGCAACTATAAATATGTTCTCTGTATCTAAGAGTTTGTCTCTATCTTGTTTGTTTTGTTTTTTGGATTCCACATATAAGTAAAATCATATGGTATTTGTATTTCTCTGTCTGACTTATTTCTCTTAGCATAATACCCTCTGGGTCCATCTTGTCACAAATGGTAAGATTTAATTCTTTTTTATGAATAAGTAATATTCCATTGTATATATGTACCATATCTTTATCTTACAGCCTATTGATGGACACTTAGGTTGCTTCCATATCTTGATTATTGCAAATAATGCTGCACATAATGCTAAAACATAGAGACACATATATCTTTTTGAATTAGAGTTTTGGATTTCTTCTGACAAATACTCAGTAGAATTGCTGAGTCATCAGGTAGTTCTCGGTTTAATTTTTACAGGAAACTCCCAACTGTTTCCCATAGTGGCTGCGCCAATTTAAAATCCCACCCACAGTGCATGAGGGTTCCCTTTTCTCCATATCCTCGACAGTACTTGTTGATTTATTGATAATAGCCGCTCTGACAGATGTAAGATGATATCTCATTGTGGTTTTAATTTACATTTCCCTGATGATTAGTTAAGTTGAGCATCTTTTCACATGTCTATGGATCATCTATATGTCCTCTTTGGAGAAATGTCTATTCAGGTCCTCTGCCCATTTTTTAATCAGGTTGTTTGGGGGGTTTTTTGGTGTTAAGTGATATGAGTTTCTTATGTATTTTGGTTATTAACCCCTTATCAAATGTATCATTAGCAAATATCTTCTCCCATTCAGTAGGTTGTCTTTTCGTTCTGTTGATGATTTCCTTTGGTGTGCAAAAATTTCTTAGTTTGATGTAGTTCTATTTGTTTATTTTTTCTTTGTTTTCCTTGACTGACGAGACATATTCAAAAAATATTACTAAAGTAATGTCAAAGAGTTTACTGCCTATGTCTTCTTCTAGAAGTTTTATGGTTTCAGGTTTTATGGTTTTAGGTCTTATATTTAAGTCTTTAATCTATTTTAAGTTTATTCTTGTATATGGTACAAGAAAGTAGCCCAGTTTCATTTTTTTTTTTTGCATATATCTGTCCAGTTTTTTCTACACCATTTATTGAATAGACTGTTTTTACTCCATTGTATATTCTTGTCTCCTTTGATATGGATTAATTAACTATAGCGATATGGGTTTATTTCTAGGCTCTCTATTCTGTTTCATTGCTCTCTGTGTCTTTTTTATGCCAGTACCATGTTATTTTGATTATTATAGCCTTACAGTATAGTATGATGCCAGGTAGTGTGATAATTCAACTTTCTACTTCTTTCTTAAGATTGCCACAGCTATTCGAGGTCTTTTATGGTTACATTTAAATTTTTAGATTATTTTTTCTAATTCTATGAAATATGCCACCAGTATTTTGATAAGGATTACATTGAAACAATAGATTGCTTTGGATAGTATGGCATTTTAACGATGCTAATTGTTCCTATCCATGAACACAGTATATTTTTATATCTTCTTCAATTTTATTCTTCAATGTCTATAGTTTTATAAGTACAGGTCTTTTATTTCTTTGATTAAGTTTATTCCTAGCTATTTTATAATTTTTTATGCAAATGAGATTTTTTCTTTATTTCTTTCTGATAGTTTATTATTGGCGTATAAAAATACAACTGATTTCTGATTATTAATTTTGTATTCTGATACTTTATTAATTTATCAGTTCTAATAGTTTTTCAGTGGAATCTTTGAGGTTTTCTCTATATAGTACTATGTCATCTGCAAATAATGACAGTTTTACTTCTTCCTTTCCAATTCAAATGGCTTTTTACCCTTTTTCTTGTCTGATTGCTATGGCTAGATTTCTAATACTATGTTAAACAAAAATATGAAAGTCAACATCCTTGTCTTGTTCCTAATTTTAAGGAAAATGTTTTTAGCTTTTCCCTGTTGAGTATGATGTTAGCTGTGGGTTTATCATTTGTGGCCTTTATAATATTGAGGTATGTTTCCTTTATTCCCTCTTTGTTGAGAGTTTTTGTTATAAGTAGATGCTAAATTTAGTTAAATGTTTTTCTGAATCTATTGATATGATCATATGACTCTTATTTTTCATTTTGTTTATGTGGTGTATCACATTAATGATTTGTGGTATTGAACTAAACTTGCATCCCGGGAATAAATCTCACTTGGTTATGGTGTATGACCTTTTTAATGTATTGCTGAATTTGGTTGGTTAATATTTCGTTGAAGGTTTTTGCATCTATATTCATCATGGATATTGACCTATAATTTTATTTATTTATTTTTGTAATGTCTTTGTTTGGTTTTGGAATCAGAGTAATGTTGGTCTAGCAAAATGAGTTTGGGAGCCTTCCCTCCTCTTGAATTTTTTGGAATACTTTGAGAAGAATAGTTGTTCATTCTTCTTTGTATGTTTGGAAAAATTCACCTGTAAAGCCATCTGGTCCAAGATTTTTGTTTCTTTGGGAGTTTTTGCTACTGATTCTATTTTGTTAGTAGTTATCATTCTGCTCAGATTTTCTGTTTCTTCTTGATTCCATCTTAGAAAATTGTATGTTTCTAAGAGTTTATCCATTTATTCAGATTGTCCAATTTGTTGGCATATAATTGTTTATAGTATTTTTCATAATTCTTTGTATTTCTGTGTAGTCAGTTGTCACTTCCCCTCTTTCATTTCTGATTTTATTTATTTGGGTTCTCTCTTTTTTTTTTTTTTTTTTTTGTGTGATGAGTCTAGTTAAAGGTTTATCAATTTTGTTTTATATTTCAAAAGAACCACCCCTTGGTTTCATGATCTTTGTGTTTTTTTTTTTTAGACTCTATTTCATTTCCTTCTCTCTGCTCACTTTGGGCTTTGTTTATTCTCTCTTTCTATTTTCTTTAGGTGTAAAGATAGATTGTTTATTTGAGTTTTTTCTTTGTTTAGAGGTAGGACTATATTGCTATGAATTTCCCTCTTAGAACTACTTTGGCTATGTCCCATAGATTTTGGGTCATTGTGTTTCCATTTTTATTTGTCTCAAGGTATCTTGATTTCTTCCTTGATCTCATCGTATTTATTGATTAGTAGCATGTTGTTTAGCCTCCATGCGTTTGTGTGTTTTTCAGTTTTTTTCTTGTATTTGATTTCTAATTTCATATCATTGTGATTAGAGAAGATGCTTAATATAATTTCGATCTTCTTGAATTTATTGATACTTATTATGTGGCCTAACATGCGGTCTATCCTGGAAAATGTTCCATGTGTATTTAGAAAGAATGTATATTCTGCTGCTTTGGGGTAAAATCTCTAAAAATATCAATTAAATCTGATCTAATTTGTCATTTAAAGGCTCTGTTTCCTTTTTGATATTTTGTCTGGATGATCTATCCATTGAAGTCAATGGAGTGTTAAAGTCCCCTACTATTACTGTATTACTATCGATCTATTCCGTTATTTCCATTAATATTTTATTTTTACATTTAGGTGCTCCTTTGTTGGGTGCGTGAATGTTTACAATTTTCTATCCTCTTGTTAGATTGATCCCTTTATCATTATGAAATGTTCTTCTTTGTCTCTTCTGACAGCCTTTGTTTCACAATCTATTTTGTGTGACATAAGTATTGCTACCCCAACTTCTTTTCATTTTCTTTAAATGCCATTTTAATTTTAAAATATTTCATACATAAAAATGCAGAAATGGTACTTACCCTCCAACAAAATTAAGTAAGCATTAATATTTTATCTAATTATCATTATTCTTCTGTCTTTTAAAAATAATAATATTACTGACCCAGATAAAGCCTCACCCCTATACTTCCTTTATTCTTTTCTTTCTTTATTCTTTTCTTATGGTTTACATAAGTAGTATCAGACTATACGTATTCTTTTGCTACTTGCTACTTTTACTGATTGTTATGTTTTTGAGATTTATCCAGGCTGTATTATGTATCTTTTTTCATTAATTTTCATTGCCGTTTAGTATTTTATTGCATGAATAAATTAAAATTCATTTAGTCATTTTCCTACTGAGGAACAACTAGATTAGTTCCACCCTTTTGTTACCACAAATAGTGCTCCAATGGATATTTGTCCTTGTGTTCTCATGATAGTGTTTCTCATGAGGGGAACAGAGGGAGATGTAAGATGGAGTGTTTGTCTCTATATTTCAAATGCCTGAAATATTAAGTATTTAATCAGTGTTTATTGAATGAAGCAATGAAAATATGAAATTTTTCATTTATTCAAGAATGAACTAATGATGGACATAAAACTAAAACATTACTTTGGACCAATTATTAAATTTATAAAGTTATCTAGGAGCATTTATAAATGTATATGGGCTGCTTTTTCTTGACTTAAGCCACAGAAATTCCTGTTCAAATGAATTACAGGGGAAATGAAGACATAATGCTAGAGAAAAGCAATGACTCTCCAGGTTAATTTTAGTTATGTATTCGGTTGTGAGAACAGAACTTCAGTTGTTACCATGGATAAAACTGAAGAGCTGAGCCAACCACAAGGCTCTGATTTATGGCACCATGAATTACAAAGGGATCTAATACCCCACATCACAATGAGGCCTTATTCGCTTATATGAAAATGATCAAAAACTGAGTCAGAGTATAAACAGATACACTTTGCTCCTAAGAGGCTACTTGGGCACATTATGCTACATATTAGAAGCAAACATCAAGGTCACTGAATGGCTTAAATAACTTGATAATTGATCCTGTCTGAAGAGGATAAAAAACACTATTCAGCTTCTGATATGTCTTTGGAAACTAAATTAGAAAAACCTCATAATGTTGTCATTTTCCAACTTTCCCAGATATGAACCTCCCACATGCAAAGGCAATATCAAAAATCCATTCATCTCAAACCATGGAACTACTATTATTTCTTCCTTAACCAAATCATTGGCAACAGAGATGAGATTATCCTTATACCAATAAAATTCACTCTCTGGAGCTATGATGAAATTAGCTTTCCCTGAGGCATAGGTTGCACATAGGAAAGTGGATGCCTGAACATGAATTTAAAGTCCTGTTAAGAGGAGACAAGTAGAATATCGATCCTGAGTAGACAACCAACAATGTCAGCAATAGTCCACCCCTTTACCTTCCCCATATTCATATATATTCCTCTTGTCATGCATTGATATGCTTATGCCTACATGAAATATACTCACTCCAACTCCAAATCTGGGATCTCAGAGTAATATGCAGTCCTCATCTTCAAACAGCTTCACTTGTTCAAGAAATGTACTGAAGAAAAAAAAGAGATTTGCAATTAAAAACAAAGACATTTGAATATAATATAGACTGGCTTTCTCCACTTACCATTGGCTGAGATGGTATAGAACATTGGGGGACTTGGCCAGAAAGACAGAGTAAAATCTCCCACAGTCTCACAGTGTTTTGAAGACAAAGTTCTGCTATAAAGAAGGAGCCTAAAATAAACAACAGGTCTTAGCCTCAAGATGTTTGTCAGATTTTGAAGCTGCATGTCACAACAGAGGAAAGAACTAAACTAAAACCTCTGAATGGCAAAATTTTCAAGACTGAAGAGACCGAGAATTCAAAGCCAAGAAGGGCCACAGGGATAAATCAGAGCTGAACTGAATCTTACAGAAACTACAACCCAGCCCAAACCCAGCTCAATCCCTGCTTTCATTAAAGTAATCATCTCTTTATCCTATATGTGATATAGAAGAAAATAAAGACCCTTAATGATGAAAAATATTATACAGAGCCATTATGGTTCTTTTATATATAACGTTAGGTGTACAACAATAAAGAGGCAGGAAGATGTGACCAATAAAAAAAAGAAAAACAAACAATAAAAGCAGACTGACAACATCCAGATTTTGAAATTAACACAGGAAGAATATTGAAATAATTAACACAGCAAATGAAAAGGAAAAGATAGACAAAAATCAATGAAAATGGTTAAGTCAACAGAGAACTAGAATATACACGAAACAATCAAATAGACATTCTAAAACTAAAACAACAACGAAAATTAAGAATCCGTTGAGTAGGTATAATGACAGGCTGGAAACAAGAGAAGTGAAATTGAAGACAAGTCAATAGAAAATATATAAAAGGAAGCACAAAGAAAAAAAATGATAGTATGAGACATGTGGGGCATGTAGTCAAAAAAATATATCTGCAAAGTCCTAGAAGGAGATGAGACAGGAGCAGAAGCAATGCAGGCAGCAGAAGAAATAATAGCTAAGAATGTTCTAAAATTGGTGAAAAGACATCAAACGACAGATTTGAAAATCTTAGGAACCTCATGCAGGATAAATCAAAGAAAACCATACCTAGGCTTATCACAGGCAAATTACTGAAATCCCTAAGAAAAGTGAAAATCAGAGAAGTAGCCACAGGAAAAAAAGACACATGACCTTCAAAAAAGTAACAATGAAACAGAAGGCTAACTTTTCAACAGAAACTATGGAAACCAGAAGATAATAGAATGACATATTTAAAGTACTGAAAACCAATCTAGAATTCTATACAGTAAAAATTTTCTTTTAAAATTAAAGAAATAAAGACACTTCACAGACAAACAAAAGGTAAGAGAATTAGTCACCAGCAAACTGGCACTATAAGAAATACTAAAGGAAGGTCTTTGGGTTGAATGAAAATGATTATAGATAGAAATATGAAACTAATAGGGAATGAAGAACACTGGAAAGGATGAAAACTACTCACTGAAGAAATAGACCCTGGGTTCTAAGCCATAGCATGATGTACTGAATAGCCCACACAGGAAAACAGTGACTCTTCCCTCCTACATATCAGCCCCTCTTCGTTCCAGCACCTTGAGCAAAAGCAGAAGAATCAAACCTTTTCTTTCCATTCCTTCTAATATTGTCTCTAGAAACTTCCTCCCATTAGGAAGATAATTACTTTCTTGAAAAAAATAAGTCATTATAAGATTCTTGTGTGCATGCACATTTTTTAAGTTTATTTTGTTAAAAAAAAGTTTTAAGATAGCAGCTTCACTGAGATATAATTCACATGCCACACAAATCATTCATTTAATATGTTCAATTCAACAGTCTTTTAGTTTATTAACAGAGTTCTAAAAACGTCACTAAAATCAATTTTAGAACATTGCATCATGCCAAAAATAAACTCCATAACCATCTGTAGTCACTGCTCATTTTCCCCCAGCACTTTCTCTCCCACGCCTAGGCACCACTAATTTACTTTCTGTATCTCTAGATTTGCCTGTTCTGAAATTTAATATAAATGGAATCATACAATTGGTATTATTTGTAACTGGCTTCTTTCACTTAGCATATTTTTTTCAAGGTACATCCATACTGTAGCATGTACCAGCACTGCTTTTTATAAAATTGTGGCAAAATACACATAACACAAAATTTATCATCTTAACCATAGTTAAGTGTACAGTTCAGTAGTGTATTGTTAAGCAACCAATCTCTAAAACTTTTTAGTCTTACAAAACTAAAATTCTATACCCATTAAACAACTTCTATTTCCCCTCACTCCTAGCCCTTGAAAACAACCCATCTGCTTTCTGTTTCTATGAATTTGACTATTCTAGATACCTCAAATAAATGAAATTAAATATTATTTGTCTCATTATAACTTGCTTATTTCATTTGGCATAATATCCTCAAAGTTCATCCATGGTATGGCATGGATGTCAGAATTTTTCTTTTTTTTATTTATTTTTCCATTATAATTCTTATTTATAATTATTTATTTATATATTTGTTTACTTATTTACTTACTTATTTATTTACTTTTTATTATGGTGACATTGATTAACGAAATCCAGTGAGTTTCAAGAGTACAATTCGACAGTAAGGCAATTTATATTGCATTGTATGTTCATCACCTATAGTTGGATTTCTTTCTGTCACCATAAATTTGATCCCTTTTCCCATACCTACCTCCCCTCTCCCCTACTAGCCTCTGGTAACCACTAGTCTATTGCCCATCACCATGAGTCTCTGTCTGTTTGTCCTGTTTGTTTGTTGCTTTTAGGTTTACAGCTCTGGTTTATCCCTGTGGCCCTTCTTGGCTTTGAATTCTTGGTCTCTTCAGTCTTAAAAATTTTGCCATTCAGGGGTTTACATCCAACATGTAAGTGATATCATGTGGATTTCAACTTTTTCTGTCTCGCTTATTTTGCTTAGCATGATTATCTCAAGGTCCAACCATGTTGTTGCAAATGGCAGTATTTCATCTCTTCTTATGGCTGAGCAATATTCCATTGTATATATGTACCACAGCTTCTTTAGCCAATCATCCATCATAGGACACTTAGGTTGCTTCCATGTCCTGGCCACCATGAATAATGCTGCTATGAACATCGGTGTGCAAATATCTTTTTGGATATGGGATTTCAAGTCTTTGGGGTAAATACCCAGTGGAGGGATTGCTGGATCATATGGTAAATGAATTCTTAATTTTTTGAGGAATCTCCATACTGTTTTCCATAGTGGCTGTACCAATTTGCAGTCCCACTGGCAGTATATAAGGGTTCCTTTTTCTCCACATCCTCTCTAACACTTGTTATTACTTGTCCTGTTGATAATACCTATTCTAACAGGTATGAGATGGTATCTCTTTGTGGCTTTGATTTGCATTTCTTTAATAGCTAGTGATGTTGAGCATCCTTTCAAATGACCTTGTTGGTCATTTGTTAGTCTTCTTGGGAGAAGTGTCTGTTCAGATCCTCTGCTCATTTTTAAATGGATGGTTTGTTTCTTTGTGGTTATTGAGTTGTATTAGTTCTTTGTTGGATATTAGGCCCTTATTGGAGGAGTTGCTTGCAAATATCTTCTCCCATTCATATGGTTGTCTCTTTACCTTGTTGACAGTTTCTTTTGCTGTGCAGAAGCTTTTTAGTTTCCTGTAGTCCCATTTATTTATTTTTGCTTCTATTTCCCTGTCTTTCAGGTCAAATTCATAAAATCCTCCTTAAGTCAAAGGTCCATGAGTTTACTAACTATGTTTTCTTCTATGCACTTTATTGTTTCAGGTCTTATATTCAGGTCTTTAATTCATTTTGTGTTAATTTTGATGTTTGGTGATAGACATCAGTCTAGTTTGATTATTTTGCAGTTGACTTTCCAGTTCACAGCATCATTTATTGAAGAGCCTTTTTTTTCCCGACTGTATGTTTTTGGTTCTTTTGTCAAAAATTATTTGCCCATATAAACATGAGTTTACTTCTGGACTCTTGATTCTGTTCCACTGGTCCATGTGTCTGTTTTTCTGCCAATACCATGATGTTTTGATTATTGTCTCTTTGTGGGATAATTTAAAGTCAGGCAGAGTGATGCCTCCAGTCTTGTTCTTTTTTTTCAGAATGGTTTTGGCAATTCAAGGTCTTTTGTGCTTCCATACAAATGTGATGATTTTTTTGTTCTATTTATTTAAAAAATGCTTATGGGATTTCGATGGGGATTGCATTAAATTTGTATAATGCTTTAGATAATAAGGTCATTTTAACTATGTTGATTCTTCCAATCCAAGAACACAAAATACCTTTCCATTTCTTTGTATCTTCTTCGATTTCTTTTAATAGGGTCTTATAGTTTTCATTATATAGTTCCTTCACATGTTTTGTTAGAATTATTTCTAAGTATTTTATTCTTTGTGGCAATAGCAAAAGGAATAATTTTTGCCACTTCTTTTTCTGACGATTCATTATTAGAGTAAAGGAACTTTATGAATTTTTGAAAATTGATTTTGTATCCAGAATCTTTACTGTATTTGCTTATGGTTTCTAGTAGTGTTCTTGTGGAGTCTTTAGGGTTTTCTATATAGAGAATCATGTCATTTATAAATGGTGACAGTTCGACTTCTTCATTTCCTGTTTGGATGCCTTTTATATCTTTCCCATGCCTGATCTCACTTGCTAGGACCTCCGATGTTATATTGAATAACAGTGTTGATAGTGAACAGCTTTGCCTTGTTCCTAATCTTAGAGGAAAGGTTTTTAGTTTTCATCATTAAGGATAATGTTGGTTGAGGAGATGTCATATATGGCTTTCTTATTTTAAAGTATTTTCCTTCTATGCCGATTTTGTTAAGTGTTTTGATCATAAATGGATGATGTATCTTATCGAAGGCTTTTTCTGCATCTATTGATATGATCATATGATTCTTATTTTTTTAATTTGTTGATGTAGTGTATCACATTAACCAATTTGCGTATGTTGAACCATCCCTGTGCCTCTAGGATGAAACGCATTTGATCATGGTGTAGAATCTTTTTAATATATTGCTGTATGCAGTTTGCTAGTATCTTATTTAGGATTTTTGCATCTATGTTCATGAGAGATTTTGGTCTGTAATTTTTTTTTTTTTTTGCATTATCTTTACCAGGTTTTGGTATCAGGGTAATACTGGCCTCATAAAATGACTTAGGAAGTATTGCCTCCTCTTAGACTTTTTGGAAGACTTTGAGGAGAATCAATATTAAATCTTCTTTGAATGTTTGGTAGAATTCACTGGTGAAGCCATCTGGTCCTGGACTTTTATCTTTCGGTAGGTTTTCGATGATTATTTCAATTTTCATACTGCTGATCAGTCTAGTTAGATTTTCCAGTTCTTCTTGATTCAGTCTAGGAAGATTGTATTTTTCTAAGCACTGGTCCATTTCTTCTAGGTTATCAAATTCGGTGTTATATACTTTTCACACTATTCTTGGATGATCTTTTGTATTTCTGCGGTATCTGTCATAACTTCTCTTTCATTCCTGATTTTGTTTATTTGTGTCCTTTCTCTTTTTTCTTTAGTGAGTCTAGCCAGAGGTTATCAATCTTCTCAAAGAACCAGCTTTTTCTTGCATTATTTTATACATTTTTTTTAAATCATTTAATTCTGCTTTAATTTTGAATGTTTCTTTCATCCAGCTGATTTTAGGCTTCATTTATTTTTCCATTTCTAGTTTTTTAAGATCAAGTGCTAAGTTGTTTATTTGGGCATGTTCTTGTTTTTCGAGATAAGCCTGTAATGATATAAACTTATCTCTATTACTGCTTTTGCTGTGTTCCAAACATTTTTTTTATTTTAATTAGTTTCAGGTATATAGTACATTGATTAGACAATTATATAATTAATAAAATGATTTCCCTAATTTCTCCTTCTTTCCTCTGGTTTTCCATCTAGCCATTATATTAATGCTAACTGCATTTCCTATGCCACACTCCCCATCCCCGTGACCATCTATCAACTACTTATTTGTACTTCTTTAACCCTTCACCCCATTCTCTCACTCCACCAACCCCCTTCCCCTCTGTCTGTCACCAAATTGTCCTCTATATTTCTAAGTCAGTTTTTTATTAGTTTGTTCTTTTTATTTCTTAGATTCCACATATAAATGATATCATATGGTGTATTTATCTTTCTCTGACTTATTTTACTCAGCATAATCACCTCTAGGTCCATCTATGTCGTTGCAAATAGTAGGATTTCATTTTTTTTAATGGCTGAGTAATATTCCATTATATATACAAACCACAGTTTCTTAATCTAATCATCTATTGATGGTCATTTAGGTTGCTTCCATATCTTGGCTACTGTAAATTGTGCTGCCGTGAACAAAGAGGTGCATAATCTTTATGAATTATTGTTTTAGTTTTCTTTGGATAAATACCCAGAAGTACAATTGCTATGTCAAAAAGTATATCCACTTTTAATTTTTTGAAGAACCTCCATACTGTTTTCCATAGCAACGGCTCCAATTTGCAAACCCACCAACAATGTACGAGGGTTCCTTTTTCTCCACATCCTCGCCAAAACTTGCTGTTTTTGACTTATTGATGATAGCCATCCTGACAGGTGTGAGGAGATAGCTCATTGTGGTTTTAATTTGTATTTCTCTGATGATTAGTGACCTTAAGCATCTTTTCATATGTCTATTAGCCATCTGTATTTCATCTTTGGAGAAGTATCTGTTCAGGTCTTCTGCCCATTTTTTAATTGGTTCGTTTGTTTTGTTGTTGTTGAGTGTATGAGTTCTTTATATATTTTGGACATTAACCCCTTATCAGATGTATCATTAGTGAATATCTTCCTCCAATCAGTTGGTTATCTTTTTATTTTGTTGATTGTTTTCTTGCTGTAAAAATAAAAACAAAAACAAAAACAAAACCTTTTATTGTGATATAGTCCCATTTGTTTATTTTTTCTTTTATTTCTCTTTCCCCAGGGAAATATGTCTAAAAAGAAATTCCTGTTAGTAATATCAGAGAATTACTGCCTATGTTTTCTTCTAGAAGTTTTATGGTTTCAGGCCTTACATTTAAGTCTTTAATCCATTTTGAGTCTATTCTTGTATACGGTGTAAGAAGGTGGTTCAGCTTCTTTTTTTTTTTTTTTTTTGGCATGTATCAGTCCTATTTTCTCAACACCATTTATTGAAGAGACGGTCTTTACCCCATTGTATATTCTTATCTCCTTTGTCATATATTAAGTAAGCGTATAGGCATGGATTTATTTCTGGGCTCTCTCCTCTGTTCCATTGATCAATGTATCTGTTTTTATGCCAGTATCATGCTGTTTTGATTACTGTAGCCTTATAGTATAGTTTGATATCAGGTAATGTGATACCTCCACTTTGTTTTCTCAAGATTGCTGTGGCTCTTCAGAGTCTTTTATGGTTCCATATAAATTTTAGGATTATTTGTTCTAGCTCTCCTAAAAATGTCATTCATACTTTGATAGGGATTGTATTGAATCTATAGATTACTTTGTGTAGTATGGCCATTTAATGATGTTGATTCTTCCTACCTATGAGCACACTATATGCTTCCATTTATTTGTATCTTCTTCAATTTCTTTTTTCAATGACTTATAACTTTCTGAGAACAGGTCTTTTACCTCCTTGGTTAATTTGGTTCCCAGGTATTTTATAGTTTTTCACGCAATTGTAAATGGGATTATTTTCTTAATTTATCTTTCTGAAAGCTCATCATTGGTGTATAAAAATGCCACTGACTTCTGAATATTTATTTTGTAACCTGCTACTTTACTGAATTCATTGATCAGTTCTAACAGTTTTTTGGTGGAATCTTTAGGGTTCTCTATATATAGTATCATGTCATCAGCAAATAATGAGAGTTTTACTTCTTTCCTTCCAATTTGGATGCCTTTTATTTCTCTTTCTTGTCTTATTGCTGTGACTAAAACTTCCAATACAATATTAAAGAGGAGTAGTGAAAGTGGGAATCCTTGTCTTGTTCCTGATCCTGAGGAAAATGCTTTTCCCCATTGAATATGATGATAGCTGTAGGTTTGTCATATGTGGACTTTATTATGTAGAAGTATGTTCTCTCTATTCCCACTTTACTGAGAGTTTTTAACATAAATGGATGCTGGATTTTGTCGAACACTTTTTCTGCATCTAGTGATATGATCATATGGTTTTTATCTTGTGATTTGTTAATGTTGCATATCATATTAATTGTTTTGTGGATATTATACCAGCCTTGCATCTCAGGAATAAATCCAACTTGATCGTGATATATGATATTTTTAATGTATTGCTGAATTTGCATCAACATAAGAGATATCGGCCTATAGTTTTCTTTTTTGTAATGTCTTTATCTAGTTTTGGAATCAAGGTTATGGTGGCCTCATAAAAGGAGTTAGGGAGCCTTCCCTCTTCTTGAAATTTTGGAATAGTTTGAGAAGAATAAATGCTAATTCTTCTTTGAATGTTTGGTAAAATTCACCTATGAAGCCATCTGATCCAGGACTTTTGTTTTTTGGGTGGTTTTTGATTACTGATTCTATTTTATTGGTGGTAATCAGATTTTGTTTCTTTTTGACTCAGTCTTGGAAGATTGTATGTTTCTAGGAATGTGTCCAATATCTTGGCATATAATTGCTCATATTATTTTCTTATGATCCTTTGTATTTCTGTAAAATCCGTGGTTATATCTCCCTTTCATTTCTGATTTTATTTATTTGAGTCCTCTCCCTTTTTTCCTTGATGAGTCTGGCTAAGGGTCTGTCAATTTTGTTTATCCTTTCAAAGAACCAGCTCTTGGTTTCATTAATTTTTTGTATTGTTTTTCTAGACTTTATTTCATTTATTTCCACTCTGATCTTTATTATTTCTTCCCTTCTATTCACTTTGGGCTTTGTTTGCTATTCTTTTTTTTTAGTTCTTTTAAGTGTAAGTTCTTTTAAGCTTTTCCTGTTTCTTGAGGTAGACCAGTATTGCTATGAATTTCCCTCTTAGGACTTCTTTTGCTGTGTCCCATAGATTTTCAGTCATTGTGTGTTCATTTTCATTTGTCTCTAGGTATCTTTTCATTTCTTCCTTGATCTTATTGATAACTCATTTATTGTTTAGTAGTACGTTATTTAGCCTCCATATGTTTGTGTATTTTCCAGTTTTTTTCTTGTAGCTGATTTCTGATTTCTTACCATTGTCATCAGAGAAGATGGTTGTATGATTTCAATATTCTTAAATTTGAGATTCATGTCCTAACATGTGGTCTATCCTTGAAAATGTTCCATGTGCACTTGAGAAGAATGTATATTTTGCTGCTTTGTGGTAAAATGCTCTGAAAATATCTATTAAATCCATCTAGTCTTCTGTGTCTTTTAGGCTCATTGTTTCCTTGTTGATTCTTTGCCTGGAAGATCTGTCCATTGGTGTCAATGAGGTGTTAAAGTTTCCTACTATGTGCGTATTACTGTTGATCTCTCCTTTTATGTCAGTCAATAATTGCTTTATGTATGTAGGTGCTCATATGTTGGGTACATATATGTTTACTAAAGTTATGTCTTCTTGATTTATCAATCCCTTTATGATTATGTAATGCCCTTTGTTGTCTGTCATTATAGCCTTTGTTTTAAAGTCTATTTTATCTGATATAAGTATTGCTACCCTGGCTTTTTTTTTTCCCCCATTTGCGTGAAATATCTTTTTCCATCTCTTAACTTTTAGTCTGTGAGTGTCGTTTGATCTGAATTGGGTCTCTTGTACACAGCATATGCGTGGGTCTTGTTTTCTTATCCATTCAGCTACCTTATGTCTTTTGATTGGAGCATTTAATCCACTTATATTTTAAAAAGATTAGTAATAGGTACATAGTTATTGCCATTTTATTATTCGTATTTGTTATTTCTATTTTCTTTTTTACCCCATTCTCTTTTTACAGAAGTCTCTTTAACATTTCTTGTAATACGGGCTTATTGGTGATGAATTCCTTAAGCTTTTTTTCTGTCTGGGAAGCTCTTTATCTCACCTTTCTTTTTAATTGAAAGCCTTGCTGGGTAGAGTATTCGTGGTTGTAGATTCTTGTTTTTCATAATTTTGAATATTTCTTGCCAGTACCTTCTGGTTTGCAAAGTTTCCATTGAAAAATCAGCAGACATTCTTATGGGGTACACTTGTAAATAATCAGCTTCCTTTCTCTTGCTGCTTTTAAGATTCTCTCTTTGTCTTTGATCTTTGGTATTTTACTTATGATGTTTCGTGGTGTAGATCTGTTTAAATTCCTCTTGTATGAGGCTCTTTGTGCTTTCTGAACTTGTATGTCTAATTCCTTTGCCAAGTTAGAGAAGTTTTCTGTCATTATTTCTTCAAATAGATTCTCAATCCCTTCCTCTCTTTTCTCCTTTGGGTACTCCTATGATCCAGATATTGTTACGCTTCATGTTATCTCGGAGGTCTCTTAAACTATCTTCATTTTTTTTCAATTCTTTTTTCTTTTTGTTTTTCTGATTGAGTGTATCAGCTTGTCTTTCAATTTTCTGATTTGATCTTCTGCTTCATCCAATCTACTGTTGAATCCTTCTAATGTATTCTTCATTGCAGCTATTGTATTCTTCATTTCTGTCTGGTTCTTTTTATTGTTTCTATGTCCTGTTATATGCTTACCATCTCTCTGTTGAGGTTCTCATTGTGTTCATCCATTCTCCCCATAAGTTTGTTGAGCATCCTTATAACCATTATTTTGAACTCTGTCTCTGGTAGGCTGCTTGTCTCCATTTCATTTAGCTTATTTTCCGGAGTTGTCTCCCGTTGTTTCATTTGTGGCATGTATCTTTGTTTTCTCATTTTATTAGCCTCTCTGTGTTCATTTCTATATGTCAGGAATATTTGTTTCATCTCTCAGCCTTGGCCAGATGTTCTAATGTGGAAGAAGTCCTGCGTGGCTCAGTTGTGCACTCTCCTTGATCCCCTGTGCCGGGGGCTCTGGATGTGATCTTTATGTGGGTTGTGTGTGATCTTCTGTTGTCACCAAGCCTTTATTGTTGTTAGTACATCAGTGGATAGGATTAACACTCAGGCTGACTAATTATGGGAATTGGTTGCACCCACAGAGTAAGAGTTGTTGTGTAGGGGCTGACCCCAGTGAGTAGGTTTGCCCTAGCAGGCTTGTGTACTTTTTGCAACCACCGTTTGTGTACATCACCCATGGGATTAGTTAGGAGTTGTTCTGTTGTGATCTGGTGCCAGCTTCCAGATGAGTTGGTTTTGTGGACCCTGTGAGGGGCTCCCCTGTAGGCCAAGGTCAGCTGCTGCTTTTGATTGCTCGGGGCTACCTGATGAGAACTACAGAACAATCCAAAGATGGTCGTTGCCTATGCTGGATCTGTAAGTAAGTGGACGAGACAACGCTGTAGGCAGCGGTCGGTTATTCCCCGTCCCTGACCTATGGCAGTTTAGCAGAGGGATCAGTGCTCCTCAAGGCCTGACAATGCCTTGAGGAGCTTCTGTGTGATATGTGTGTTGGGTGACACAAGGGACCCCAAGAGTCTCCTATGTCTATTGAATAAATTTCCCCCTGTTACTGCCATGTCAGTTTACATGTCAATGCTGTCTCTGTGGCTCCCTGTACACATTTCCAATTGTAGCAAGGTCAGCTGCTGCTCACCTTGTGCCTGAATGCGCCACCCCAGGGCAAGGGCATCTGCCTATCAAATGTAGCAGGCACTTTGCAAATTGGATGGAGCAGGAGCTCAGGGAGTCAAGGGCCATCAGGCCAATACAGACTCCTGCAATTCCAAGAGCTAATACAGCTCATACAGGCAGCAGAGGTCTGCCCACTACTGTTTTTCCTGAAATACACTCACTGCACAGGCTGCACAACCCCAGAGCCAAGCAGGGCATGGGAGGCTGCCTGTCAATGGGCTGCAAGCACTTGGGGCTTGGGTGAAGCGGGATCTCAGGGAGACAAGGGCCATCAGGCCAAAACAGTCTCAAATTTGCTGCAACTTCTGTGCCTTGGTATTTCCACTATAGTCACAGATCACAGTGAGACCAACTGCCATTTGGGTTGGTCCCACTGTCCCCTGCACTCCCCTGATGCAATATCGCGACTCGCAGGCAGCAGAGGTCTGCCTGCCACTGATTTCCATGCAGTATCCGCCCTGCGCTAGCCAAAGTTTGTTGCTTGTGTGGATTGGGAGTTCAGAGGAGGGGAGAGGCAGGGCTGTGGCAGTTCACTGTCAATGGGCTGCCTGGGGTAATTTGTGCGTAAGGTGGTGCAGGGTCTCAGAGAGACAATGGCAGTCAGATCAATACAGCCTCAGTCTTGCTGCAATTTTGGTAACCATTCTCGTGTTCCCACAGAAATCCCAGATCATAGCAAGACCAGCTGCTGTATAGAACTGGCCCACAGATCCTAGCAATCCACCCAAATTCATATTGGAAGCAGTGATCCGCCTGACCCTATCTCAGAAATGCGGCTCATAGTGCTGGCCACCTGCTGGGAATGCTTGGCTCTGAATCAGTGAACAGCTTGGCAGCCATCCAGCAACAAAAGCCCAGGACGGTCTGAAGGTGGGGTGGGGTTGGCCCCTCAGGCCAGCGATTCCTAATGGCTTTGTGGGAGGAACCTGCACAGTGGAGCTGGCAAGGTCTGTAGTCCCCTATAGGCAGCGGGACTAAGCACAATGGTGCCTCCCTTCCAGCCCTCGTTCTGGCACCAGGTAATGCAGACTTTCTCATTATGAATCCCATGTGAGCCTATGACCCATAGCCGATGTTCCAGGTGAGTGTCCACAGGTCAGAAAGCCTGTGCACAGGTCCTTCAAAGAGGTGTCTAAGGTTTCAGTCTCCTTCCGTCTCACCCAGACGACCGGAATCCCCTCTGGTTTTTAGTCAAAGCTATTGGAATCTCCTCTTCCCTGGAACCTGGGTTGGGGAGCCCCCGGATAAGACCAGAAACCCCCTCTCCTTCAAGAGATCCCCTGCAGCCTTGCTCTGCCTCCTGGTATTTCTCCACTACCTGTGGGTGCCGGCCCAGCCCAGTTCGCGACTTTGCCCCTCCTACTGGCTTCGGCTTCAATGTGGCTCCTCTATATTATCAAATGATGTGGCTCCTTTATGTTACCATCAGCTGGACTTCAAGTGATTTTCCACATTGATTATTTTATAATTTGGTTGAAATTTCAATGCAGATCTGGGAGGAGACAAACCCTGCCTTTACTAGTCCACCAGCTTCCTCTACAGTCTCCAAACATTTTGATATATTCTACCTTTATTGTAATTTGTTTCTTTGTTCTCTTGATCTCTCATTTTATTTCTTCTCTGACTCAGTCATTCTTCAGTAGCATTTTGCTTAATCTCCATGTATTTGTGGTTCTTCCCGCTTTCTTTTTACTGTTGATCTCAAGATTCAAAGCATTATGAACAGAGAATATGGTTGGTATGATTTCAATCCTCTTATATTTGTTGAGGTTAGTTTTGTGTCCCAGTATGTGATCAATCCTTGAGACTGTACCCTGTGCACTAGAGAAAATGTATAAACGACTGTGTTGGGATGAGTCTCCATAAAATTGGATTATGTCCAGTTGGTCTAATGTGTCATTTAAGAATGTTATTTCCTTACTGATTTTTTGTTTAGATGATCTGTCCATATCTGATTGTGGGGTATTTAGTGTTTTGATCTGTTTCTCCCTTTGGTTCTGTTACTAATTGCTTTATATATTTGGGGGCTCCCTGATTGAAGGCATAGATATTAATAAGAGTTATGTCTTCTTGGTGCATGATTCCCTTTATCATTATGAAGTGTTCTACAGTATCTTTCTCTATCTTTTTTTTATTTTGAAGTCTATTTCATCTGATATTAGTACCGCTACTCTCGCTTTTCTCTGAATGCCATCTGCTTGAAATATCATTTTCCACCCTTTCACTTTGAGTTTATATTTGTATTTGGAACTGAGATATGTCTCCTGAAGGCAAGATATTGTTGGGTTTTGTTTTTTGATCCAGTCTGCAACTCTGTGCCTTTTTATTGGTGAAGTCAGCCATTTACATTTAGGGTGATTATTGAAATATGAGGTTTTTCTATAACCATTTCATCTTTTGCTTTCTAGTAAGTCGGTGTTTCCATTGCTTCCTTGTCCTTGCATTTCTGTCTGTTATTTTAATTTGGTTGAGTTTTGTGGATTTTCCCTCTGTTATGTACTTCAGTTCTGGATCTTTGGCGTGTGGTTACCATTAGAGTATGTAAAGGATGGTTATATTTATAAGTAATACATTTTCTTCTGCATGTTCTTTATCTTCATTCCCCTTTGCAAATTTGGATCTTTGATTCCTCCCCTTCTCTGTTATTGTTGCTCCAAATTGTCCTTATGTATGCTGAACGTTCATATGTGTTTGCAATAGCAATTCTCTTCTTATTGTTTAAGCCATAATACTCTGTTCTTAATAAGGATTGTGCTACTCTGCTTCTGTCTGCCTGCTAGTCACATTACTCATAGTTATGTATTTTTTGTCATTTTGTTTCAAGTGAGTTGACCCCTTTCAGTATTTCATGTAATTCAGGCATTGCAGTTGAGAATTTCCTCAATTTTTGTATGTCTGGAAATCCTTATTTCTCCTTCTTAACTAAAGGAGAGCTTTGCTGCATACATTATTCTTGGCTGGTAATTCCTTTTACTTAATAGTTTGACTACTTGGTTCCACTCCTTTCTTGCTTGTAAGGTTTGTGCTGAGAAGTCCAAAGATAGTCTAATGGGTTTTTCTTTATAGGTTACCATCTTCTTTTTTCTGGCTGCCTGGAGCATTCTTTCTTTGTCTTTGATTTTTGATCATTTTAATATACTATGTCTTATAGAAGACCTTTTTGGGTTGAGATAATTGGGTGTTCTGCTAGCTTCTTGGATTTGAAGCTCCAGCTTATTCCTTAGATTTGGGAAATTCTTGTCAACTATTTGTCTCAGTATGCTCTCTGATCCCTTCTTTTCTTCTCATTCTGGTATACCCGTTCTTCTTATGTTGTCTTTCCTAATGGTGCCAGCTAGTTTTTGTATTTCTCTTTCATTATTTTTCATTCTTTGGTCTCTCTCTTCTTCCTTCTGAATCATTTCTAGATGTCTGTCTTTAACATCACTGATTCTTTCATCCGTCTTGTCAGCTCTATTTCCTAACCTTGCTATTTCATTCTTCATCTCTTTTGGTATGTTCTTAATCTCCAGAGGTTCTATTTGGTTCTTTTTTAACATTTCAGTCTCCTTGCTAAAGAACTCATTTTCCTGGTGTATTTTTTCTAATTTCTTGAAATTGTTAATCTGAATTATTTTGCATCTCATTGAGTTTTTTTCAGAAGTGTGATACTGAATTCTCTGTCATTTAAGCCACATATTTCTGTGCATTTAAGCTTATTTTCTGGAGATTTTTCTCTTTCTTTCCGAACTGCTTGTCACCTAGGTTGTTTGTGATGTTCAGTGGACTATTTCTTTGCCTGGGCATTAACAGAAACATATTCTGATTTCTTTCTTGTCAGAAAGATTTACTATGTAAAGGTGTCTCTTTAGCCTGTTCCTAAGAAGGTATTTTCCTTTTGATTTCCAGTAGGTGGTGTCCAAGCCTCTTAGATCTCTGCTTTGAGGCTAATAATGCCTTTTTTTTTCTCTCTGATAAATTAAATATTCAAGACTCAGTCACTACCTTCTCTCCCACCTCCTGGCAATGATATTGACAGTGGCTTTTGTTTCAGTATTGTTTGTTCAAATTCCTCTGGGGCTTCCCTGGTGATAGGGATGGGAGGATATGAGGTGGGGGAAGGGTGCACTCTAGGTTGGTTGGTGTGGGTTGCTGCTTTGCTTCAGGTCTCAGCCTCCAGCTTTGCAACCTTAGCTGCTAAGACACAGCTGTTGCTCTTCCGCACTTAGTTTCCACTCTGCTTTCTGCCCTGATCCCATAGAACTCACTGATCCCTCAGGCAGAACTGTTTGGGGAACCAGCCACAACTTCTCCCCTCCCCATCTTTCTGCAGGCAGCCTCTGCAGTGTGAGGCAGCTTTTTTGTTCCTCCTAATCTACCTTTCAGACCTCCATGGTTCTGACCTCTTGAAGCCCTTATTCGTAGATCACTCACTCAGATGTGCTTGTGTATAGGTTGGGTGTTATTTGTTGAGTTTTAGATGTTCAGCTTATTGTTATTTTAAGGGGAAAGATCCAGGGAATCTCTCACTGAATCATGCTTTTGAAGTCACCCACTCAAGAAATATATATTTATATTCTTATATTATTTATAACTATTTTTAAATTAAGTTTCTTTTTATTATTGAATTGTAATCAGATACATGACTTGCAATACTTTCTCCCATTCTTAAGGTTGCCATTTCAATTTTTTGATGATATCCTTTGAAGCACAAAAGTTTAATTTTGATAAAGTTCCATATGTCAACTTTTATTTCTTGTGCTTTTGGTGTCATGTCTGAGTAATCTTGGCTAACTCAATGTCATGAAGATTTACTCCCATATTTTCTACTAACATTTTATAATTTTAATCTTATATTTATGTATCTGATTTATTTGAGTTAATTTATTGTGTATGATATATAAAGGGGTCTAACTTCATTCTTTTGCATGTGGATATCCAGTTATCCTAGTACCATTTGTTGAGAAGACTATTCTTTCCTATGTTGAATTGTCTCGACATTCTTGTTAGAAATTAATTCACCGGATATATAATGGTTTATTTCTGGACTCTCAGCCGTATTCTATTGATCTACATGTGTATTCTTATGCTAGTACCACACTGTCTTGATTACTGTAGTGTTACAGTAATTTTGAAATCAGGAAATATAAGCCCTCCAACTTTGTTCTTCTTTTTCAAGAGTGTTTTCATTATTCTGGGCACTTTGAATTTCCATATGAATTTGAGAATCAGATTGTCAATTTCTTCAAAACAAATCATCTTGGATTGCGATGAAACGAATCGCTTTGACTCTGTAGGTCAGTTTGGGAGGTATAGCTATTTTAACAATATAAAGTCTTCCGAATTCATAAACGTTTGATGTTTTTCCATTTATTTAAGACTTTAATTTCTGTCAACAATGTTTTGTCATTTCAGCGTGTACATCGCCCCCCCACACACACTTTTTTTTGTTGTTAAATTTATGCACAAATATTTACTCTTTTAGAGGCTATTGTAAATTGATTTGTTTTTTTCAATTTCACTTTTGGATTGTTTCTGGTATGTAGAAGTGCAATTGACTTTGTATATTGATCTTGTATTCTGCAACTTTGCTGAATATGTTTTTAGTTCTAATAAATTTTTTTAGTAGGATCCTTAGTATTTTCTCTATATAAGATGGTGTCATCAGCAAATAGATATAGTTTTACTTGTTCCTTTTTAATATGGGTGCTTTTATTCTTTTTCTTGCTTAATTTCCCTGACTAGAATTTCTAGTATAATGTTGAATAGAAGTGGCAACAGCAAATAATTTTTGCTTTGTTCCTGATCTTAGGAGAAAACAGTCTTTCACCATTAAGTATGATGTTTGTAGTCTCTTACCAAATTGAGAAAGTTCCCTTATTCTTAATTTTTCAGTGTTTTTATCATGAGGGTGTATTGAATTTTTTCAAAATCCAATGATGATGTGGTCTTTTTCCTTTATTCCATTAATATGGTGTACTACATTAAATTCTTTTATGTTAAACCAACATTTCTGGGATAAACTTGCTTAGCCATGATGTACGATCCTTTTTTATATGTTTCTGGATTCAATTTACAAGTAGTTTGTTAAGGATTTTTGCATCTATATACATAAGAGATATTGGATTATAGTTTTCTTTGCTTGTGGAGTCTTTTTCCGACTTTATCGGGATGAATAGTGACTTCAATAAAATGAGTTGGTAACTGTTCTCTCTCTATATCTTTTTTTTTTTTAAGAATTTATACTAAGTCTATTTTAAATGTTTAGATAGTTCAGAAGTAAAGCCTTCAGGGCCTAGGTTTTTATTGTGGGAAGTTTGTTAGTTACTAATTTAATCTCTACTTTTTATAGTGTATTCGAATTGTCTATTTCTTTTAAAATCAGTTTTAGTAGTTTGAACCTCTTAGACATTTATTCATCTAATTATCAAATATTTTGTCATATATAATATTCCCTTATAATCCATTTTATTTTTGTTGGTGGTATTGTTCCCTCTTTAATTCCTTATTTTAGTAATTCGAGTATTCTCTCTTTTTCTTAGTCAGCCTAGTTAAAGATTTGTCAATTTTATTGATCTTTTAAAAAAAAATTTTTTTCTTGTTCACTTTATTGTTTTTCTATTCTCTTTCATTAATTTCTTCCCTGATTTTTTTTTCTTTTGATTGATTTAGGTTTAATTTTCTCTTCTTTTTCTAGTGTCTTAAAGTTGGGCAACCGATTTGAGATCTTTTTTAACAAAGGCATTAACAGCTATTAAATTCCCTCTAAATACCATGTTAAGAGAATCCCATAAGTTTTTGTATGCTGTGTCTTTATTTTCATTCACTTCCAAGTATTTCTAACTTCTCTTATGATTTTTTCATTGACTTGTTGGTTATTTTGGGATATGTTGTTTAATTTTCACATGTCTGCAAATTTCCCAAATTTTCTGTTATTGATTTCTAATTTCAGCCCATTGTAGTCAGAGAACATCCTTTGCATAATTTTAATCCTTTTAAATTTATTGAAGTTTGTTTTATGCCCTAGCATATGATGTATCCTGAAGAATGTTTCATGTGTATTTGAAAAGAATATGTATCCTGCTATTGTTGGATGGAATGTTGTATAGATATCAATATAGCGTTGTTCAAGTTTTCTAATTTTTTTGGGTTGATTTTCTGCCTAGTTGTTCTATCCATTATTGAAAGTGAGATATTGAAGCCTCAAACTATTATTGTTAAATTGTCTATTTCTCCTTTCAATTCTCAGTTTTTGCTTCATTTATTTGGGGACTCAACATGTTTATAATTTTTATATCTTCTTGATGGATTTTATTAATATAAAATATTCCTTTTTATCTATAATAAAATTTTTATTTTCATTTATTCTATCTGATATTACTATATTCTGTCTGACATTATGGTTACTGTATAATATATATTTTTCCATCCATTGAACCTTTTTGTATCTTTGAATTTAAAATGTGTCTCCTATAGACAGCATATACTTGAATCTTGTTTTTTATCCAGTCTGACAATATCTGGGTTTTAATTAAATTGTTTATTCCATTCACATTTAATGTTGTAATAAAATAGTTGAATTTACGTCTGCCATTTTGTTTTTTGTTTTCTATATATTTTATGTCTTTTTGTTCCTCTATTCCTCTACTACTTTCTTTTGCTTTTGCATTAAGTGAATATTTTCTTGTGTGGCATTTTGATTCTTTTAATGATTTTTTTCTCTTTTTCTTTTCTTAATGGTTTCTCTCAGGCTTATAATATATATCTTAGCTTATGAGAATCGACTTCAGATTTATATTAAGTTAATTTCAGTGGGATATAAAAACATTACTTCTACATAATTTCATTCCTTTTTTCTCTTTTTGTGCTATTATTGTTATATATATCAACCCAAATAATACATTGTTATAATTATTATATTGTATAATTTTATGTCCTTTAAAGAAGTTGAGAGAAGAACGGAGCAAGTTTCTATTTATAGAGTTTATATTAACCTTCTTATTTACCATTTATGTGTCTCTTTATTTGTTTCTATGGATTCCATTTACCATCTGGTATAATTTCTTTTCTCTAATTCAACTTTGCTCACAATCTCTTCTTTTGTGTGTTTTTGTCAAATATATTACATTTCTATATGTTATTGGCTCAACAATACAATTATATACATACTGTTTATATAATTTCTTTTTAAGTAAGAGAAGAAGAAAATATGCATTATTAGTGTCTTTCATAATTATGTAATTACCTTTAATTTCTCATGTAAATTCAAAATTTCATCTGGAATCACTTGCTCTCAACCTGAAAAACTTTCCTTAAGTATTTCTTTTGAGTAGGTCTGCTAGCAACAAAATCTTGCAGATTTTGTTTATCTGTAATTTTTATCTTCTTTTTCTTAAAAGATAGTTTTGTTGGATATAATATTCATTGACTTTTCTTTTAGCACCTGGAATATGTTATCACATTGCCTTCAGGCCTCCATTGTTACTGATTAATTATTTTGGAGTTCAACTTTTCTTTTGTAGTTTTGTTGATTAACTTCAGAATAAAAGAATCATATGAGTTGGGTTGGAGCTTCTTATCCTCACCTTTTAGCTGGTGAACTGGGTAAATTACTCAAATTCATGAATCCCTGTCAACGTTTTTTAACATGATGCGTCTAGGTGTGGATCTATTTGCATTTATTCTACTTAAAATTTATTGAGGCTTTGGACATGTAGATTAATGTCTTTCATTACAGTTGGGTAGTTTCAGCCATTATTTCTTTTAATATTTTTTCTGTTCCTTTCTATCTCTCCTTCCCTTGCATAATCATTACATGAATGTTTGTGCACTTTATGGTGTTTTGCATTCCTCTGAGGCTCTATTCATTTTTCTTCATTTTTTGCCTCTTTGTTTTACATATTACATAATTTTTATCTACAAGTTTTCCAATTCTTTTTTTCTGGTAGTTCAAATCTACTATTGAGTTCTAGTGAATTTTCATTTTAGTTATTATACTTTTCAACTCCAGAATTTCCATTTGGATCTCCTTTATAATTTCTGTCTCTTTATTGATATTCTTTATTTGATGAGACATTATCATCATATCTTCCTTTACTTCCTTTAGCATGGCTTCCTTTAATTCTTTGAATACATTTGTAATGGTTTCTTTGAAGTCTTTGTTAAATCTGATATCTGAACTCTCTCACAGGAAGTTTCTGTTGCTTATTTCCATTCCCTCACCCCCATATGAGTCACACTGCCAGTTTATTTGACTGTCTCATTTTGTTGTTGTTGTTGTTGTTGTCGTCGTCGTTGTTGTTGTTGTTGTTGAAAACTGGACATTTTAAATAATACACTATAGCAACTCGGGGTATTGATTTTCCCCTTCCTCTTGAGGATTGTTGTTTTTATATTTGTCATTTGCTCACTTATTTGTTTAGTGGTTTGGTTGACGTAATTTAGTGAAGTCCATTTTCTCTGTAGAGTCAAGCCTCTAATTTTGCTCTTCAAAAAGCACTGCCTTGGGTATGTGCACAGTCACCCTGGGATGACAGTGGTTTTATCAGGGCTATCTCTCACAGTTTCTTTCCTCAACCTGTCTGTTAAGCTGTCTGCTTTTGTTGATATCACATCCAGCTGTTAGGTTCTATTACTTGTCTACTGATTGCTCTATTGTTTTTTATAATGCCTTGTTGCATAAATTTCTCCATAATCTCAATCAATTAAATTTGTACCTTTCTACAGAGGTAGTTTTTGACGCTAGTCTTCAAGATTTGCTTTGACCCTCAGAGGACTCTTCTTAACTGTCTCTTTCCCTGGTTCTCTCTGGTAAACTAGCTGGCCTATACTTGTTGATCTTATGGAAGTATCAGTCTCCTCTTATTTGCTTATCAGCAGAATATCTATTGTTTTTGAGAACGCTCTGAGGCTTGAACTTTTCACACTCTGTTCTAAATAAAGCAAATTCATTTGGGGAGAACTTTAGAGCTCTCTGTTCTTAATGCCCACCCCTCCTGCTGGCCACAATCTTAATGTCACTGCTCTGAAGCTAGGGCAAGGGCAGTGTGTGCTTCTCTTTGAGCAACACCGTCTCTTTATGAGCAGCATGCTAGGCAGAAGCAGAAACCTCTGTCTTATTACTTTGCTTCCTCTAGCATAGTTTGACTTTATGAGTGAACAGGGATGAAGGCAAGCTGGGCCCCAGTGCTCTTGGCCTGCCATATGAGGTGGAGCTTCTGTTCTAGGAATGGAGGAAATGAGCCCATGACCTCAGCCATGCTCACCTGGAATTTAGTCTGTTCAACACAGAACTGGAGGAGAAAAGAAATACTGGAGGTTTGGCCTTCCTAAAGAGAGGCCTTGACTGAGATGGTGGGTAAGGAAGCCCTGTGTTTTTGAGCACAGCCACCTAGAGTATAGCTTCCATTATGCTGAGCTGATTGGGGAGCAAATTGTAGCTCTGGTACCACAGACTTTTCTTCTTCTTAGCAAGATGTAGTAGAGTTTCTTGAATAAATATTTCTTCATTTACTGTCTCTCTTAGGACAATTTCCAGAGGTTTTAAATGGTTGGAGCATTTAAAAAATAATTTTACCAATTATGATTGTTATGTTGGGAAATGGATCTAGAGTTTCTCATACCATCGTCCCAGAAGTGAATCAATCATATGTGCTTATAAGCATAATATTTAGGGAATAATATTCAAGAAATCATGTATAAAAGAATAAAGGGAAAGAAGAAAATATTTTTGTTTAATACCAATCTGTATTAGAATATGTTATTTTTCTTTTAAAATAAACAAATTCAAAGCTAGATCATAAGGCTGTGCAGATTCTGCCTTAATGTTCACTAATGACTTGCTCTACGAGTCCTAAGCCATCTTGTAAGGAATTTGACTATCGCAAGGCTGCCATGTTGTGAGGAAGCCCAAGCTATGAGGAGCAACACAACTGAGCCCAGGCATCAAGCCACTGCAGCCCAGGTGCCAACCCCAGGCGTTCAAGTCTTCGCCAGGTGTTCAAGTCTTCCCAGCTGAGACACTAGACATTGTGCAAGCTGTCCCTGGTATGCCTGATCCAAAATCAAACCCACAAAATCTGTCAGCATAATAAAATAGCTGTTTTACACCACTAAATTTGGGGTGGTTTATTACATAACAACACACAGAAGGGGAAACCATTCAGGATGTGTTCCAATAATAGTTCTATACTCAGATCTGTTTCATTATATGTCATGGTCAGCAAAAAGAAATTAACAAGAGCATTGTGAGATATAAGATTCAGGACCACTTGCATCATGCTGGGGAATCTCCCAGCCCTGTGAGCTCACACATGTTAGAGAGGTTCTTTCTATAATCCCCTCCACCCCCATAATTAGTTGATAACTAGAGCCTCAATTTTCTGGAGCTGTTTCAATTATGAATGATGGGTTCTTTTATCAGATTGTGATGGACTTTTTAGTTCAGAAATTTTTTTGGTGGTGTAGGAAAGTTCTTTCCCATGGCAGGAAATGCAGAGCCTTAAGATTTAACAAACCTAGGGCCAAGTTCCAATCTTTACCAGCTCTGTGTCCCTGAGTACTGCATTCCTCTTCCTGGAGTCTCAGGTTTCTCATATGTGGAAAAGATATGAAAATCCCTACCCAGGGTTTTTTAAGTGTCTAGAAAATGTGGAGAAGGATGACTTAGTATTGAGCTCACTAGGTCTCCTCCTCCTTGCACCTTGAAGTATTATGGTCCCTGGTTAGGAACTCAATAAACATGAGTTCCTTTCCTCCTAATCCCTGTCACCAGATTTTATCTCAACATGAATCCCCGCCAATCACTCAGGGCAGAGCACCTGTTAAGGTTTGCCCTGTGGTGTCAGGATGATGACCACCCACAAGCACAGAAGAAGCCTAGAGTTCTCTGGGTCTGCACACTTCCCCACTCTGAGCCTCCTCCCCTTGTCTGTATCCTCTCTGTAGGTGTGGGAACTGAGATTCTTAACAGACCCAGAGGGTTTTGATGAGGGAATAGAGCTGGGACTATAAAACTCACAACCTCTGAGTTCCCAGGCTCTTTGTCAACCCACCAAGTCATGTCACCTCACAGCTAATACAGACTGTGGCTCAACATTCCCCTGGGAAATGTTTAAAAGTGCAAGTCTGGTTTTTAGAAAACACAAGAAGCTGACAGTTCCCCCACAGTTTGAACCTGTGAGCAGCAAAGTGAAAGGAAAGAGAAGAAAGAACTTCTTGAGTGACATTCTCACAGGAGATACCATTTCTACCTGGGAAACTAAAAGATTTGGGAAATAATTTTGCTCTACCAGGAAAAAGCCATAATCCCCAAAGCATCCTGAAGTTAAGAGCCAGCCCCACTCCAGCCTCAGCCCAGTCATAACACTGACTTCCCCACAGGCCTACGGAGGCCACAGTCTCAGGGTTTCACTCTCCATTTGCTCAATTTCAAAAAAAAAAAAGGATTCCAGAAACACCAAAAGTTCTCCTTCTAAAAATGGCAAACCTTTCTTCATACCCAGTCCTCAGCCTGTGCAGGAAAAGACAACACTGTCCCCATCCAGCTCACAGTTGGAAATGAAAGGCTGGCCTTGTTCTGATGGGAAAACAGGATTGTGGCTCCCCACAATCGGGAAATGCAGTTTTGATGATGAAAGTGTACATTTCAACAGGCTTTGTGAAAGACGTTTCTGGGCGAGGTCTGAGAAAAGGAGGCTGCCAGTGAAGTGAGCTGTCTGCCAGCCTTGTTTTCTCTGAACTTCTGGCCCCAGTGGGAAAGGAAATTAAAACTTTTTTAAAAATTTTTAGTCATGATCCACAACGTTAAAAGGTCACAGCCTGGGGTTTAGAAAAACTAGCTGTGAAAAAGATCTGAAAGCCTAGGATTCCTTCTACAACAGAAGCACCACAGGACTATCAGGCGTGGTAAAATTATTCTATATGTCAGCAACATTGTACAGTTAAGAAAATCTTGTTAAGCATCCCTGAAGTCATAAGTCATTATATTAATACTTCAGTATGCAAATACCTAATGATTTCTGCAGTATTCACACTTGGACTGAAACCTCGATAGACCCTCAGCTCCAAAATTCCTATGCTATCATTTTAATAATAAGCCTGTGTTTTTACCATGTATTTCTTTGAGGTCAGTTTATGAAATGATGTTTATATGCAAAACAATCCATCCCAGCAATAAACAAAAAAGGAGAAGCTGAAGAAAGAAACAGCCAGGCTCAAAATCAATCATTGCTCAATGACTAACTTAACCACCAGTAACTTCAGAAAACAAAGCTCTTCAAGAATGAACACTAATGTCTCCCATTGGAACCAAGGAAGGATTCTAAAGAAAATTGGTGACTACCAGAAAGCAAGTAGATCCCAAATGGTCATATTTGACTCTCGGGGTTTTCTTTCTTTCTTTCTTTCTTTCGTTCGTTCGTTCGTTCGTTCATTCTTTTTTTTTTTTAACTTGTTATCACTTATGTGAGGTACTTAGAGTCTCAAATTCATAGAGACAGGAAACAGAATGGTACCCCTATGACGTAAATGTTGTTTCACTTGATGTTGTCCCAGAGGCCCCTTAAACTATTCTTATTTTTTTGGATTTTTTTTTTCTTTTTTCTGTTAACAATTGTGTTTTCTGCTACCTTGTCTTCCAAACTGCTGATTCAATCCTCTGCTTCATCTAATCTGCGGAAGGAGAAATGAGGAGTTATTTAATGGGCACAGAGTTGCAGCTTTGCAAGATGAAGAGTTCTGGAGATCTGCTGTGAAACAGTGTGAATGTACTTAACACCACTAAACTGTATACTTTTAAATGATTAAGACAGTAAATTTTATGTTATGTATATTTTATCACGAGAAAAAAGAATCAAATTAGTTTGTTAACATTCAAAAGACATCACATGTACAGAACTCGATTTCCCTCTGCTCTGCTATAATTGGAAGATAAGGTTACACAATGCTCACCATCCCGCATGGCAATTGCCTGTTGGGGCTAAGAGAAACTGCCCCTAGGTAAACTGTACAATCTCTACTCAACCCAGCTGCCACACCAGGCCACAAGAAGCTTTTGGGTTTCAGAACTCTGGGCTGGATCAAATGGAACATACTTCTACACACTTGACCCAGAGCAATTAAGATGCAAAAATTTCAAAATACACTTCAGAGGCCTACGAAAAAATCCTTTAAAATGCATTCTCAGTCATGCAGAACAACAAATTGGGCAAATAGCAAATGGAAAAGACCAAGGGTTCATTCAGTCGTGGGGCTGCACCTGATAGTCTGCACCCACACTCAGCAGCACCCTTGCCTTAGACTCAAGCTTCCTTTTGACACTGTTCTAAGTCGGCCACCCTTCCAGCTTCTGCAAGAGGACTCAGTGCTAGTAATCAGCCCCTGAAGGGATGAAAGGCCACTCCTCCCAGGACACTCACCACCTGGGCCTCCCCAGGCCTGTGGCCAGGGCCCTGAATTGGGATAGTGTATGATGTCAGAATGCCCATTTGTCCACTCCCAGGCTGCAAGAATCCTGGGCCACCGGGGGCCAACTTTGGGAAAGATTTATGATATGGAAATCTATGCCTTGGAAACAAAGCTGAACTCTTTGGCTGGTGATACGCCATCGGTCATGGGCTACTGAGCAGCCTCTCAGAGTAACAGCAATCTGAGGCAGCCTGTCCTCCACCCAGAGCAGCCGCCCAAGCTCACCTTCCTCTTCTGGATCCAGAGCATTCATACCAAGAAAGGTGTTTGAAAGGATCCAGAGACAGGTCAAAAGTCCCAAATAAGGAAGAATATCTGAAAATGGGCACAAGAGGGAGAGGAATAAATGGTTATAAATTTGAATTTAGCCATCCAAACATTTGGAAATGCCCTAAAGCCGGACATTAGTTTTAAAATTGTGGTCTTTAAAGTGTAAGAAACAACGGTGCTAGTAAGGACAAAGAGAACCTCGAATACCATTTCTGTCAAAATGTTCCTGGAAAGAAAGAACAGTGAGTCCTGAGGGCAAATGGAGGAATAAACACCAAGAAACTTTTGGCCCAGAGGATTCTAGACACCCAGCATTCAACAATGACATCTAACTTTAAGAGGTGAAGCCAGCACTCGGGCACAGAGCAACCTGATTTTAAATGTCATCTGTGGATTTTTTTTACATTTGTTTCCTTACTTTATGTAGAAAAATCCTGATTTTGAACAATTCAAAGAAGGAACTGCAAAGAGAAATGTGTAAGACGTGAAGAGGGTGGGAAGGATTAAAGCACCTTCCAAGGTTTTTAAGGAAAAATCCTATTATTCTGTTTGCTGAAATGTATTACTCATCCAAACACAACAGATAATCGAGTGGGGTATTCCACCATCTTTCCAAAAACAATAATGCCACATGTTCAAAATTCCACTGTTTCAAATACCTCATGTCCAACAAATTGTAAAGAGTCCCTCTATAGTAACCATCTCATACCAAAAAAATCTGGCTGTTGTCACAGAATCACCATGGTTCTTTTCATTTCTTATGTAGGCTTTGAACAAAACATAAATCCATTGATGACCGCAGTCAATGACCGCAGCTCTTTCCACAAAGGCTAAGTGAGGTATGATGAATTTAAGCCTAGTGGCCATGCACAGGGAAAAATCATACAAATTCTCTTTTTGTAAACTGAGGATGAGACATTTGGGAGAAATGCACAGTGAGTTTTTGCTTACATCCAGATTTGTTGATCGTTTATTAACTGTTTAGACGAACAACCAGGAAAGCTCATTCTTCTTGGGTTCCAGTCTGCTCTAACCATAACTGGTTGAGTCACAACTCTTCTGACCTTCAGATGCCTGGTTGCTAAGATTAGTCCCTATAGGCTTCCTGCTGTAAGACTCCATGTGATCTAAAAGAGGCGGGCGGGTTGTGGCGGGAGGAATTAAATAATATCTTGGAAGAAATGGGCAGAAAAATCTAAAGAGAAATTAATGAAGAGGATAGCAGACAGCTCAATCTCCCATAACCTGAGGTAAGAGTGATCCCTCTTTGCTTTGAAATCAGAATTCAGCCCTTCTAATTTCTAGAGAGATGCTGCAGTGAGTTTAACAACCCCAACAGACAAATAGAGCTTTGCCTGAAGTGTAGCCACTTCAGGAAAAGAGACCCCGTGTTAGACATGTCTTCACTTGGGAAGAGCATACATTAAAGGCCCTTGGAAAGAAGAGAGGCCACATTATTAGTTAATTCCTGCTCTCATGATAGATATAGAGAACCAATGGGAAGATGATGTGAGGAAAGCAAAGATTCCAGACAAGGTCTAGGTATATCAATAAATAGTGAAGTACTTAAAATATATGATGTAATACAGTCACAAAAAGAATTTTTTTTAAACCTTATGATACAGTGGGTGTATACAAAGAGGACAAACACTGTGTGCCTGAGATGTAACAAAGCTTTCTTTATTCTGTAGATCCCAGCTCTTAGTTTAGCCTTTAAGAAGACCGCAGACAGTTTGAAGCACCCCACGTTCAAAGGAATGCTGAGACATTGGAAGCTAGCCAGAGAAGAGCCACAAAGTTGAGTTACTGAAACGGGCTGAACAGTGAAGGGAGGGTAAACGACATGAAACACTGAGTAAGCACAGCAGCTATAAGTCAACCAGGGCAAGAACAACCTAAAAATAATCACAAGGCCTCCCCCATGAAGGTTTCTATTCTCCTCAGGACCAAGACCAGGTCAGCTGCGGACCACACCCAGGTTCTTAGCCAAAGAACCAACAATATATTTATAACCTGCAGTTTCCAGAGACTGTGGTTGCTGTTCTGCCTGTACTGGGATTAGCAAAGTCAGCTGTCAGAGACATGGTCCCAGGGAGGGGTGACTAGCTCAAGCAGAAGTAGTCCCTATGAAGAGTGTGAGAGATCTCCATTGGTATAGATGCACTCTCATCTCTCTTCATCTCTTCTTTCATGAAGCCTCGCTCTCCTCTTTTCCTATTTTCCTTTTATCTCTCCCCTCTTTTCCCCACTGCAGTGATCCCTGGTTATGTTAGCCTTCTGTTATGTTATCTTTCCCAGTCTAAGAAGAAAATGAGGTGAAAACAAACTATCTTTGAGATGTGAGTAACTCTTCAGTCTAGCCTCCAAGGCTAGAGGGTCAGTAAATATGGAGAGTCTAGCAGACTGCGGGGGTCATGGAAGATGTTGTGGAGGCCACTGCAATTCTCCTCTACCTCAGTCCTACCCCACACATGAATTTGTGTATCACGATTCACATGGAAGAATTTCATAGTAAACTGGTCCTAACATCCCCAAACTAGAAGCAACTCAGACATTCAACAGGATTAAAATTAATAAGTGTAAAGGAATATTGTAAGCAATGAAAACAACAAATCACAGCTATGTACAATAAGAAGCATCAATCTCACAATGTTGAAGAGAAAGGAGCAAGGAAAAAAGAAGTAGATAATATGACTTCATTTACATAAAATTCAAACACAGGCCAAAAACCACACAAAACATATATTGTTTAGCGGTTATATCTAGGTGGTAAAACTATGAAAAGAAAAGCAAGAATCTCCAGCAAAGTGGAATAAAGATGCAATTGGGAGAGCCCGTGGTGCTCTCTTTCTCTCTTCTAGGGGTGGGATGAAGCCGTTGGGTGTTGGAGTGTTTCATTTCTTGATGTGGGGGTGGCTTCACTAAGCTACACATATACAGGGAAGCGCTTTCTATGTGTATGTCTATTTCACAGTAAAAGAAGGGGGAAGAAAGAAAGATTATTGAATTTGGAGAGAAATCCATGAGTTCTATTCCTATCTCTGTCACTTATTAAACCCTTAAGCTCATCATATAACCTTCCTAAATCTCAATTTTCCTTACTATACATATATAAATGGTAAAATGGGAATAATAACCTCAAAGAGTTGTTGTGTAGCTAAAATGTATATATATTTTTAAATGCTTTAAATCCCAAAAAGCAGCATACACATGGAAGATGTAACTTTATAAACTTTCATCTCAATTTTGCCTATAACTGGATATTGATTTGTTATCCTAGCACTAAGTAAGCATCTATTTTATGCTTGCTAGGTGCCTGGCACTATGCAAGGTATGATGTAAACTGCACTGAGCAATAGCAGACATTTCATTGAAAATATTTGCATCAATATGCAAAAGTGAAACTGAGATTCATCAACAGATGAACAAACAAAATGTTGTACACCTATACAATGGAATATTATTCAGCCTTTAAAAGGAAGGAAATTCTGACACATGCTACAACATGGATGAACTTTGAAGACATTATGTTAAATGAAATAAGGCAGTCACAAAAAGACAAATATTGTATGATTTCAATCATATGAGGTACCCAGAGTATGCAAATTCATGAAGACAGAAATTATAATGGTGGCTGTCAGGGCTTTGAGAAGGGAAATGGGAAGTTACTGTTTAATGGGTACAGAGTTTCAGTTTTGTGAAAAAAAAAAGTTCTAAAGATGCTGGTGTGATGGTTGTACAACAACGTGCATGCACTTAATGTTATTGAACTGTACACTTAAAAATGGTTAAGATGGTAAATTTTATGTTTTGTGTAGTTCACCACAATTTTTTAAATGGTTAAGTTAGCTTAAGAAAAAATAAATATGAAGAAACACTGGAGGTATTCTTACTAATAGTAACAAAACAAAGATGTCCACCATCATCACTATCATAATCCTCTACTGGGATGCTAGCCAAAGCAATTAAATATGAGAAAGAAATGTATAAAAATTGGTAGGAAGGTGAGACTATCACTGTTAATGGATGCAACCAGGAAACCTTAAGAAAATCAACCAAAACTATTATAAATAATACTTCAGGAAGGTAATAGCAGAGTCGACATTAGCCTCTACCAAGCCTTTGCCCCTTCTGGTGGTCACAGCCCCATGAGCATGTCTTACCAGGGAAAGGCAAGCTGAGTTCTAGCCCCATGCCTTCTCAGCTGAATAATACAGGTATACAAATGCACACTCTCAGTAGTAAGACAGAAAATTAACACAGAGAAATCAACAGTTTCATGTATACCAACAACTCCCCTTTAAAAGATAGTGGTAGAGACAACACTATTTACAAGAGTAACAATGAAGAAAAAACATCTAGGGAAAATTTAACAGGACATATGAAAACCTTTAGAATAAAACTTCAAAATGCTCATTAAGAATACAAAGGTAGAATTTTTTTTTAATGAAAAGACCTACCATTTTCTTGATATGAAGATTCAGTATCAAAAGATGTCTACATTCTCTAAGTTCATTTACTTAATATGAATACCATATCAATTTTAAAAAGGAGAGTTTTCTGGAACTAGACAAGTAATTCTAAAGTCTATATGAAAAAAAAGGAAGGATAACTAAGAAAATATGAAAATAAAGAAAAATGAGAAGGGGCCAGTCCTAAAAAATATTAAACATACTGTAAAGATCCAATAATTAAAACCGAAAGAATGACAGACTATTGGGAAAGAGTTAGAAAGCCCAGAAATAAGGTCAAGAGTATATGTGAAATAAGTATATGACAAAGGCTACATCTTAAAACTGTGGCAATAAAGAAAAACTTGTTTTCAAATTAGGCCACTTTAATACCACCAATTGGTACCTGTAAGACAAAATTTAAAACATACATGTGGCTGTTTGCCATATATTGAATGTAGAAGCATATTGTGTGGTTTACACATTCATTTATTTTGGGGAGTTCACTTTAATGAGACTTGAGGTGGGGATAATGCACCTTTAATCCACTGTCTTTTGAAGCAAACCCTTCATGTTTTTTTTAACATTAATTTTATTTTTATTTATTTATTTTTTATGATTCTATTTACTTATTTGTATTTATTTTTCAATTAGAGTCGATATTCAATATTATTTTATATTAGTTTCAAGTGTGCAGTGCATAGTGGTTAGACATTTACATAATTTACGAAATGATCCATCCAATTAGTCTAGTAGGTGGTTTGTATTGCTTTGAATTTCCCTCTTAGAACTGTTTTCGCTGTGTCCCATAGATTTTGGGTTTTTAATTTCATTTTGTTTCATTTTAATTTCATTATGTTTTTAATTTCATTTATCTCAAGTTATCTTTTGATTTTTTTCTTGATCTCATTGTTAACTCATTTATTGTTTAGTAGCATATTATTTAGTCTCCATGTGTTTTTTAGTTTTTTTCCTTCTAATTGATTTCTAGTTTCATACCACTGTGGTCAAAGAAGATACTTGATATAATTTCAGTCTTCTTCAATTGAGACTTGTTTTGTGGCCTACCATTTGGTCTATCTTGGAAAATATCCCACGTGCACTTGAAAAACATGTATATTATGCTGCTTTAGGGTAAAATACTCTAAAAATGAGAATTAAATCCATCTAGTCTAGTGTGTCATTTAAGGCCACTGTTCCCTTGTTAATTTTCTGTCTAAAAGGTCTGTCCATTGATGTCAATGAGGTGTTAAAATCCTCTACTATGACTGCATTACTGTCGATCTCTCCCTTTATGTCAGTCAATATTTGCTTTATATGTGTAGGTAATCAATCCTGTGTTGGGAGCATAAATGTTTACTAGGGTTATATTCTTTTGTTGGATTGATCCTTTTATCATTACATGAAATATCTTTTCCATCCATTTACTTTCAGTCTGTGTGTGTCTTTTAACCTGAAGAAGGCGTATTAAAGACAGCATATGTATGGATTTTGTTTTCTTATCCATTCAGCTATCCTATGTCTTTTAAATGGAGAGTTTAATCCACTTACACTTAAAGTGATTATTAATTGGTACATAGTTACTGCCACTTTATTATTTATATTTATGTGGGTTTTTTTTCTCCTTCTTTTTCTTAAAGATATCCCTTTAACATTTCTTGTAATACTGGCTTGGTATAATGAATTTCTTTAGCTTTTTCCTGTCTTGGAAGCTCTTTCTCTCCTCTTCCATTTTACTCTTCTTTTTAATTAGTTTCAAGTATACAGTACATTGGTTAGACATCTATATAGTTCATGAAATGATTCCCCCAGTTGTTCCCTCCCTTCCATGACCCTCCACCTAGCCAACACATTAACGTTAACTGTATTCCCTATGCCGTGCTCCCCATCCCCGTGACCATCCATCAGCTACTAATTTGTACTTCTTTAACCCTTCACTCCATTCTCCTATTCCCCAACCCCCCCCCTCTGTCACCAAATTGTCCACTATATTTGTGAGTCTGTTTTTGATTAGTTTGTTCTTTTTATTCCTTAGATTCTTCATATAAGTGAAATCATATAGTGTTTATCTTTCTCTGCCTGACTTAAATAACTTCTAGTTCCATCAAAGCAATATTTTTTTCCATCCCCTTCCTTTTCATATGTAGGGGTCTTGTCTTCTTATCCATTTACCTACTCTATCTTTTAATGGAAGCACTTAATTCTTTTCCATTTGAAGTACTTATTGATAGGAATGTAGTTGTTACCATCCTTTATTCCTGTTTTTGGTACATGTTTTTTCTTCTTAAAGAAGTCCTTCCAACATTTCCTGTAATACTGGCTTGATGGTGATAAATTCCTTTAGCTTATTTTAATTTTGGAAGCTCTTTATCTGTCCTTCAACTGTAAATGATAGCTTTGATGGATAAAGTATCCTTGGTTATAGATCCTGGGTCATCATCACGTTGAATATTTTGTGCCAAGCATAGTTTCTGTCCTGCATGGTTTCTTTTGAGAAATCAGCTGCCAGTCTTATGGATGTTCCCTTGTAGGTAACTAAGTGCTTTTCTCTTGCTGCTTTAAATATTCTTTCTTTGTATTTAACCTTTGACATTTTAATTATGATGTGTCTAGGTGTGTGCCTCTTTGGATCCCTGGTTTTTGAGATTCTCTGAGCTTCCTAGGGTTTTATGTCCATTTCCTTCATCAAGTTAGGGAAGTTTTCCATCATTATTTCTTCAAACAGCTGTTCAACACCTTGTTTTCCTTCAGGTATGCTGATCAGATGGATATTTTGACCTTTAATAGTGTCCCATATGCTCCTTAAATTATTTTTACAGTCTTGGCATCCTTTTTCTTGCCATTCTGATTGAGTGTCCTTGGCTTTTCCATCCTCTAGACAGGTCATCTGATCCTTTTCTTTATTTACTTTGTTTATTCCATTTAATATACTTCTCATCTCAGATAATGTGTTTTTCATTTCAGACTGGTTCCCTTTCATAATTTCCAATTCCATTTTTATGTTTTCTATCTCTTTGTTGAAGTTCTCACTAAATTTATCTATACTTCCCAAAAGTTCATTGAGCATCTTTATAACCATATTTTGAACTCTGCATCTGTTAAATTATTTGACATTATTTCTGGGTCTCTGTTCTGTTCTCTCATGGTTTCTGCTTCTTTGTCTTCCCATTTTGGCTGCCTTTCCATGTCTGTTTCTATGTACTAAGCAAAGCTCCTTAGTCTCCTGGTCTTATTAGTATGGATTTGTAAAGTAGGGGTCCAGTAGCACAGTCCTGAGAGGGGTTCAGCTGCAGGCCAAATTTAGCCCAAGCCTCTGCCCTTCCAGGGCCATCTGTTAGATTCAGCAAGCAATCCACAGATGCTGTGCTTATAGTTGCCTCAAAAGGCCACACCAGAAACAAAGGCCAGCTGCCTCTAATGGGAGTCTATGAGCTGCTCAGCAAGGAGCATCTCATTCGCTAAGGATAAACCTGGATGTGGCTTGGGTGGAGCCACGATTTGGGGGAGGCAGGGTTTTGGGGAATCCTCTGGGCGGAGGGACCTCTGTTATCTAGTTTGATGACAGCATGGCTATGGTAGTGCTATGTTCGCGCACCGGGAGTGGGGAGGGCTCAACAGGGAACAATGGATGCCAGCACTTCTGTACAGAGTCAGTCTCCCCTCGGCCCTCACTCTGACAACATCTTCCTGTAAGTCCCTGGTGCCCCCTGCGTGCAGCTGAATTGGCACTGGTGCTCAGAGCAAGCAGGTCCGTCACCTGAAAATCCGCTGGCAGACGCGGCCCCTTTAAGAGGGGGCCTCAGCCTTTGTCTCACTCAGCCTCGCATCCTCACCCTGTCCTCCCTTCTGCCATTGCAGGGTGATTCCTTGGATTTCTACCTAGTCATATGGCTTGTTCATCTAGATCTCAGGCGAATTTTCCTTGCTATTTGCTCCTTATTTCCATCACAACTTTGATTTGGTTGTCAGAGGAATGAACAGAGCCTCTATCATCTACACTATTTTTTTTTCCTTCCCCTCCCCTTCCATTTTAAATGATAGCCTTGCTGGGTAGTTTAGTCTTAGCTATAGGTCCTTGCTTATCATCACTTTGAATATTTCATGCCAATCCCTTCTGGCCTGTGAAGTTTCTGCTAAGAAATCAGCAGACAGCCTTATGGGAGTATCCTTGTAAATAACTAGCAGCCTTTCTCTCACTGCTTTTGGGATTTTCACTTTGTCTTTAACCTTTGGCATTTTAATTATGATGTGCTTGATGTGAGTCTCTTTGGGTTCATCTTCTTTGGGACTCTCTGTGCTACTTGGACTTGTGTGTCTACGTCCTTCACCAGGTTAGGGAAGTTTTCAATCATTATTTCTTCAAATAGGTTCTCAATCCCTTGCTGTCTCTCTTCTCCTTCTGATACCCCTATGATGTAAATGTGGTTTCACTTGATGTTGTCCCAGAGGCCCCTTAAACTATTCTTATTTTTTTTATTTATTTTTTCTTTTTGCTGTTAATGATTGTGTTTTCTGCTACCTTGTCTTCCAAATTGCTGATTCAATCCTCTGCTTCATCTAATCTGCTGTTGATTCCTTTTAGTGTATTCTTCATTTGTTATTGTAGTCTTCATTTGTGCCAGGTTCTTTTTTATGGTTTCTGTGTCCTTTTTTTCTTCTTCCTTTCTCTTTTTTTGAGTTCTCACAGAGATTATCTATTCTTTCCCTAAGTTCATTGAGCATTCTTATAACCAGTGTTTTGAACATTGTTTCTAATAGGTTGCTTGCCTCCGCTTCATTTAGTTTTCTACTGTTCTTTCATTTGGGACAAGATTCTTTGTTTCCTTATTTCGGCAGCTTCTCTGTGTTTGTTTCTATGTATTAGGTAGATCTGCTATGTCTCCCAGTCGTGGCCAAGCAGCCTTATGTAGTAGGTGTCCTGTGTGACCCAGTGGCACAGCCTCCCTGATCACCTGCTCCAGGCGCTTCAGGAGTGTCCTTGTGTCGATTGTGTGTGCCTTCCAGTTGTAATTGAGCCTTGATTACTATTGGCACATCAACAGATGAGATTGACTCTCAGGCTGAGAGTGTATGAGCTGCTGTGGGGGAGTGAGGACTGACCCCATGGAATGAGATTCACCCCAGCAAGCTCATTTGTCTGTTGAGACCATCCTTTGGGTGTGCCACTTCTGAGGCTAATTGGGTAGTGCTCTTTTGTGGTTTGAAGCTAGCCTCTGGGTGTGTTGGTTCTGGGGCCCCTTGGGAGGGGCTCTGGTGCAGACCAAGGTAAGCCACTGCCTGTGATCTACCTTGGTAAGAGCTACAAAATGATCTGCAGTTGGTCACTGCTTGTGTTAGACCTGGAAGTGCATGGGAGAGACCACATTGCAAACCAAGGCCAGCTGGGACCACTACAGGACCTGGAGTAACTCAGTAATAGGCCCAGGGCACCCTAAGGCCTGAGTCCTCCTGCCGGTTATTCATAAAGCTCAGCCACTGAAAGATTCCCTGACAATAGGCAAGTTTAGTGAGGAAGGGCTCCAGGGAGTCACTAGGGTGGGGCAAGTGGTGATCACCCCGTTAATGCAGATTCAGGTTTGAGAGAGTGCTAAGCCTGGGGCCACTCACAAAAGTCTCAGAACACACCAAGGCCAGCCACCACACACCCTGGGCCTGTATACCCCCAAGGTTTGTCCAAGAAAGACCACAGCTCAGGCTGGGGCTGGTTGCGCACAACCAAAAGTGGCTCTGGAGATGAGAGAGTTTGATGGAGCAGGGTCCCAGGGAGTCACCAAGGTGGAGCGAGTGAAGTTCACCAGGCCGATGCAGGTTCAGATTTGGCCTTGGGGGGAGGAGGGATCAACACAGGGATAATGGTGGCTGTCTCTTCAGCTCTTTCCCTGAAGCCATACAACTCAATCTTTCCCTGTATGCCTCTGGCACCTCCCAAGTCACTGTCCCTCTGCCAGAGCTGAGATGAGCGCTTGAAAATGACTGAGTCTGTGTACAGGCCCTTTAAAGGATGTCTGGGTTTCCAGCTGCTTCCTATTTCACCCCCAACAGACTGAATCCCAGTGGATTTTCACAGCCAGATTTTGTGGAGGCTCCTTTTCCCGGCACTGCAACCATAGGTTAAGGAGTCAGTGTGGGGCTGAGACCCCTCACAATTCAGGAGTGATCTCTGTGGCCAAGATATCTTTCTCAATTTTCATTTGCCACATGAGGATGTGGGGCCAATCCATTTTGCATCTCCGCCCCCAACTAGTTTCCATCTGTCCTCTTCTTTATATCCTTTGTTATAGGACTTCTGTTTAGCTAGTCTTCAGATTGTTCTCCAGATTTGTTGTTCTATAATTTAGTTCTAATTTTATTGTGGTCACAAGAGGAGACAAGCGTAGCATTTACCCACTCTACCATCTAGCTCAGAACCTCAAAGAAGCACTTTTTAATAAAGAAGACTGGTGCAACCAGCTTGCTAGTTAGAAAAAGAATAAATTGGATTCATTCCTCACAAAATATACCAAAATAAACTCCAAATGTATCATAGACTTAAATGTAAGAAAATGTAACCATAAAAAGTACAAGAAAAATGCTGGGACTGAAAAAATTCAAGGCCTTGAATGAGAAAGTCTTTTTAACTAAGACTCAAAACTTAGTAGCTGTTAAAAAAAAAGAAGATTAAGAGAATAGTTAATCTAAACATATAAAAATAAAATGTCTATATAGTAAAGACATCATAGGCAGTAAGAATATTAGATAATATTAGGGAATTATTTATTGTTTTGGGTGTGATAATGATATGATGATTGTGTGAGGATATGTTCTTTTTATGAAGTGTATGCTAAAGTGCTTGGGTTTAGAAAGACATGTTTTCTGCATCTTATGTGTATATTATACATGTTCACACATGCGTGTGCTCACACACACAAGCTTACACAGACATGGCTAAGGCAAAGTAGTAACTGCTACCAATTGTTAAATTTAGGTGCTGGATGTACAGGTGCTCATCCAGTACACTGTTCTTTCAATGATTTATTTATTCAAAATAGAATGGTAGGGGTAACTACACCATGAGCAAAGTCAAAAGACAAATTACAAACTGGGAAAATTATTTGTAACTCATGTCATAGACAAGGGTTAATCTTCCTAATACATAAAGAATTTCTATAAATTCAGAAGAAAAAGTCCAATAACCCAATGGGAAAGTGGACAAAGGAAGAACTAGTTCATAGAAAAAGAAATGTGAAATATGACCTTGCTGTTAGGAGAGCAAAATGGTAAAATGACAGTGGATAGGTATTTTATATCTAAACTATAAATGGATCTACTTTTGACCTAGAAATCTGACTTCTGGGAATGTACCCAATGGATATTCCTGCATACATATATAATGACAAATTTCCAAGTTGATTTATTGAATCATGGTTTGTTATAGTAAAAGACTGACAACACCACAATTGTCCATTTGTGTGTGGCTGGTTAAATAAATCTTGACATATCCATGCCATAGAACATCAGGTAGCTCTAAAAGAGAAGGTTCCTATGTAATAACAAAAGATAAACAAGAGAAAATATTAAGTGAAAAAAGTAAAGTGTTTTTGTTTGTAAAACAAAGAAAAATAAGAAATATCTTTTTTTATTTCTTTGTATTTCCACAATGAAACACTAGGAGGACACGGCATACACATACCACCACCACTACCCCACACACACACACACACACACACACACACACACACACACACACACACACACACACAAACTGATAAAAGTAGTTACATTTGGGGCTGGGTTTGGGGAACAGGATGTTGCTCTGGATGCTAGGAAGACTTCTCAATGTCTACATTTTTATATCTTTTTCCTATTTAAACCATGTTCATGCATTGCCTATTCAAACAAAATTTAATTTAAAAAAGAGTTCACGAATGTCTTCTGATTTTTAAATAAAGATTTCTTAAATGTTGGTGATACTTGTTTTAAAGATTATTCTATGAGTTGTCTGGTCAACACCTTGATTCCCAACATTGTTTATGACCTTGGTCAACTTTTTTAAAATGTGCAAATTATTAAGCCAAATTCCTACACGGTGAGTTTGGTCCCTATGCAAAGCTAAACTCAACAATTCAGGGGAAAAACAACAACAACAACAACAACTTTCTTCAGAACTAGAAACAGGGGACTTGCTCTAAATAATCCCATTAGCTCTCCCACGTGGTTCTGCTTGTGGAGACACAGCCTGGCTTCTCCCAGGAGCCTCTGGGTACTATCCCTCTCAGTAAGCTCATAAAATCCCCTTTCTAGATAATTCATAAACAAATACAAAGGTGAGAAAATCAACAGTGCAAGTGTTGGCTGCTGTTCAAGAAGGATGGGAATATGCATTGCTCCATATAGGTCTCATCCAAAAACCCAACACAAAACACATCCCACCCTTCTGAGCCACCCAGATATAGGAAGGCCACACATACTGACTTTATTCATTCTTGCCTATTGATAAGAAAGAACAGCCAGAGTGTTTGAAATGGCTATACTCTGTGCAGGGAACTCTAGGAATCATTTGAAACCCACCACCCTCTCCTAAAAGTTAGTTGCTCAGCATGAAAACAATATTTTGCAGACTGTAGCTGCTGGTTGAGAGGACATTCCTAGACTGCTAAATCTCCCAGAAAGGTGATGTTGTGGGGACAGGGGCTCAGGTCATCCTGCTGAGTGTCTGAGTGCTGAGGCTGAATGTCTCCCAGTTTCCCCACATTCTGACGCTTTACTGTATGCTTTTGTGCAGGTGAAATTAGCTCAGAAGAGAAGAAAAACATTCACTAAGCACATGCAGCATAAAATGTCTGTAGAAAGGAGGAGGTGCAATTCTTTGGGGAGCAATGGGTCCATGGACTGTCTGTGGGAGAATGCACTTCTGGGCTTTCATAGCTGCCAAAGCAAAGCCAATTGCTCATAGTGACAATTGACCTGGGGCTTGCTGCTCAGTGCAAGCATAACAGGGCCTCTAAGTACATGTTTCTGGACTAGCACCTCAATTCGCCATACCCCAGCTTTGGGGTAAACCATTTCCTGCACTCTCAGTTTTCACTCAGGGACCAGAACAGGCACAGGATACCTGAAAAGTGAACCCCTACTGTTGTAGCCACGTGCTCCTGCAACAAATTAACAGCGACAATTTTTCTTCTTCAATATATCCTCCTAAATCCTTTGGCCTTTCCCTCCCATCCTTTGGTTTTTTTCTGTTTTCCCTTTACAAAATAAAATTATACAAGGCTATAAAACATCTAAACACAGAAAGTGAGACTTTAGTTTTCCCCAAATCAAGTAAAGTTAATGTTAAATTACTATTCAGAGGCTTTCTGAAGAAATCTCCAGGTTTTAAAAAGGGCCATTAAAAAAAAGGCTGTTAGTTCTTGTTCTAGCTCCTGTGTAACCATAGCTCTTACTGACTGGTGGTTACTTAATTAATCAAGGCCAGTATTTTTTCTCCGGAAATTGGAGATTACAATTGTTACTGACTATAACTATTGACCAGCAGCATCAAATCAATGGATTATTGAAGGTGTGGAGGAAACTGAGAACAGTACCCAGGCAGGTTATCACTTACCTCTGTGACTTTGCTCTAGCTACAAGTATCTGCCTCCACCCTCTTGTTTCCAAGAGTGATTACTTTCTCCAAGGTACATAAATACAGGTTCTTTGTGACTAGAGAGGGTGTGACAGAGGTCAAGATGGGGAGAGACCTTAATTACATCATTCATGAGAAAAGAGCAAACTCTGGAGGACCTAGGGGTATGCTCTTCTCTCCCTGTTATGACAAAAATGTTGAATTAACATGACTGAGGGGTTAACCTCCTGCTGTTATCTTAGCAATGCCTTCAAAGGTCCCTTTCTGATTTATGTTTCATACTTCTAATTTTGAAGTAGCAGGCAAACAAGTGCATTTGTTTGTGCTTAAAAATCACCAAGGTCTGATTAGTTTGTCTCTTCAGTTCCCTCCCTTTCCAGTCACGTAAAACAAAACAGGGAGAGTCTTTGTTTCCCCCAAGGGAAAATGACTCCTTGATTTAGGGTTTGTGACAGCCAGACTAAGAGGTAAGTGCAGTGTGTGAGTGT
>NW_024344241.1:7999977-8116688 GCF_902729225.1 Pteropus medius | reverse complement strand
AAAGAAAGAAAGAAAGAAAGAAAGAAAGAAAGAAAGAAAGAAAGAAAGAAAGAAAGAAAGAAAGAAAGAAAGAAAGAAAGAAAGAAAGAAAGAAAGAAAGAAAGAAAGAAAGAAAGAAAGAAAGAAAGAAAGGAAAACACCTCTCGTGAGACTGGGTTAAATTTTGAATTATTGGTGAACTGAAGCCAACCGATTCAAATGAAGAATTTCTTTTTTCATTGACTCAAGGAAAGCTTAATAGCTCTGGCAGAAACTCTCCCCCCAAAATTTACCTTTGGGCATACATGGCCCAGCACCAGACAAGAGGTTTCAGTCCCAAAGAATTTGGCAGAAAGTTATGAGCAAGTGAATAAAGCAACTGTGAAATGCGACTCCACTGCTCCCTGTAACCAGCCTGCTTGCTCCTGCTTATAGCAGCGAAGGCCAGTTCTGCTGCCTTTATCCAGGCACAGCCCCGTGGCAGCCGGGCTTGACTCACCTGGCTTGGCAGCTACAGAATCAAATCCCAAAAAGGTGTTTGTGAGCTTATGTTAAGCGACCTTTATGGAAATAACATAGACTGTAAACTTCACAGAAAGTCTGTATACATATCCTAAAGCTATCATCTTTCTATAGAATCTTAGATGCTCAGAATATCATGATATTCCTTCCTATAAAATACTGACACATATATAAGAGCATTTTTGTCATTAAGTTCATGGGAAGAATTTGTAATGTTCCAGAACATCTGCCAATACACTGCATGAAATAAATGGAAAAGTGAGGTCACTTTCCAGATAATGCATGACCCCAAAATATTAGTGCATGAATTATCTAGATGCAACACATTCCACTGACTCAATTAATCTGACAAATGAACTCAATTCTCCACTTCAATTTGCATGTGCCATTAGTTCCCCAAGTGATAAAAAAAAAAAAAAAATTATTCTAAAAACTAAGAGTACAAAAATGACCTTATATCTATCTTGTTTTACTGAGTAGTCAATTATCATTCCTTTTTTAAATTGTCATCACTATTTAACAAACATTTATTGAGCATCTGTTCTGAGGAGACAAAGGTGAATAAGAAACAGATGCTGCCCTGTGTGACAATTATAATGGACAATGAAGGCTATTTTTCCTATCCTCCTACCACAAGACGGACACTGTCCTAGGTGCTTTCCCACCACTTTCATTTAAACCCCAACAAATATAGTCAGTTCTATTCAAAAAAACCTCTGTCCCAAACATTGCCAGCAATATCAGAGTTTTTGTTCAGAGCAAGCCTGGAAAGTTCCAGTGTTGGGCACAGAGTATTTGAGAACTGGTAACTATAATTGTTACTATTTAATTAGAAATGCAAGACTTAATCTCATTTACACTATTGCCTAGTACCTAGCCTCCACTTGGCACATACTAGATGTTTAATAATAATGTTACCACACTTTTCTTATGCACAGAGATGACCAATATTGAGCTTCAAATTGCACAAAGTAAAAGAGGGATGTTGAAACCCATGAGCCATTGATTGAAACCCTTAAAAGCCCACTTGGGGGCAATTTTTACGAAGTTATTATCATTATTCAGTTATTCTGCATGCGTTGCTGTCTACATGAGAAATGGAAAAAGAAAAAGAAAAGCCACAGTATCTCATCAGTAGTAGTTACAAGATAGGTATCAGTTTCATTTGTGTTCATTGAGGTTCAAAGAGCAGTGAACATCTGCAAGGTGCTTCCTGAAATATTTGTATTCGGTAACTGAGGTTGAGATGAGCATGAAAAACAAGATCAAAGAGAAATCACCATAATTTCTCTCTTCTTTTGGCAACTCTAAGTCCCATTCATCTTTTATTACTCACCCATAGTGTAGCACCTATTTACAGTCAGTGGTCAAAATCACATGGAGAGAGCAGCATGTCCATTTCAGGTACCTACCTAAAAGCCAGGAAACAATTCCCCAGTGGTACTGAAAGAAAAAGGAAGGAGAGCATCATTTCATTTACCCAAGACAATAAAGAGACTGCTTTACTCTCCATTGTTGTTTGTCCCCCAATGGCGGGCTGCCATCTACCTACCATTGGAGCAGTACATGAGCTCACGAGGCAATGCTGCTTCTTCACTGTAGACACGTCCTGTATATTCTGTGCACCTCCAGGTTTTACAGTAGTGTTTCCCAAGAGGGCATACAGAGAACAATGGTCCGGGAGATAATTCCATGGTCCACGATGTGTGGGACGCACTACATACCTCATGGAAGCTGAGAAAGCCTGAGGTAGAGGAACAAGTTTGACTTTGCTTGGAATTTCCCATATTTACCCAGTTGCACAATCTACATTACTAGGGGTCTGTGGAACCACTTTAGGAAATGGTGCCTTAGAGGGACGTTTTCATAATCTCACTTTGGTGAAAACTAGTGAGACTTCCTTGTCATGAAAATATGAAAAAGACACTTGAACTCGGCTCTTTACTTGAAATATTTTTTCCCAATGTAGCTCCAAAAGTAAAAACACCATCTCCAAGTGAGATAATTTATACCTTCTAGTAAATTGAATACACTCAAATTTGGTAGTTCAGCATGATGAAATTCTGATCTTTAGAACATCCCAAAACTCTATCATTGGTGACTGGTAAAGGAGGCTAATACCAGGGCCAGTCATATCCAGAAATGCAGAAGGTGTTTGGTGAGCGAATTTTTTTGATGGGCATAGAAAGGCAAGACAGGAAGAGATCATTAACTTCCAGGGGAAAGAAGGGTAAAGAGCTATTTTCAAACATGAGTCTTTATTAATAAAACAATGTATAAATGCAGTTAATTTTTTAAATGTAAATTATCTTTGCTTTGACATTAGATAAGACCAAAAGTTAAATGATTAGATAATAATCATTACCCAGAGTCAACAGATCTTTAAAATGCACATTGAATTTATCAATATACAGTCGATCCTCATTATTCACAGATTGGATATTTGCATATTCTCCCATTTGCTAAAATTTATTTGTAACCCTAAAGTCAATACTCTCATTGTATTTATGGTCACATGCGAACATATGCAAAACAGTAAAAAATTTAAGTCACCCTACATGTTCCCAGCTCAGGGCGAGCAAGGCGTTGCTTTGCCTCCTCAGCTCAGCTCACATTGTAAACAAGTGTCCTTTTCATGGTCCATATAGTATTCTGTTTTTGCATTTTTGCGCTTTCTGTTGGTGATTTTGCTGTTTAAAATGGCCCCGAAGCAGAGTGCTGAAGTGCCATCTAGTCTTCCTAAGGGCAAGAAGGCAGTGATGTGCCTCAAGGAGAAAACACATGTTAAATGAACTTTTTTCAGACATGAGTTATAGCCCAGTCAGCTATAAGGTCAATGGTAATGAATCAGCTAAATATTAAATAAGGTGTCTTTGAACAGAAACATACATGAAGCAAGGTTATGTATTGATCAGTTGATGAAAATGTTGTGACCAGAGAGACTCACAGGAACCCAACCCTGCATTTCCTGCAGGAGCACCAGGTCAGCGCTCGCTAATTCAGAGGTCACGGTAACCTCATAGCACTTAACATTTGTGAAGAGCTATATATTATATTTATACTCTTATATTTGGGGAGCCACGAGCAAAGTTTCCTTCAAGAAAAAGTCTTACTGAAGTTGAAAGGGATTACTTCAGAAAGGTGAACAAGTTGCTGATGAGTATATGTACTGCACGATGCCAAGCCTTCGGATGAGACTAGAAGCACTGGGCCAGCAACCAGGCAGTCCTTGCTCACACAGCACACAGAAAAATGTGCTGAAGTCTGAATGAATGAAGTCTGAGGCCAGCATGTTAACGATACTGTATGTAAATCTCTTTTACTCTTACCTTCAGGAAAGTTTTCTTTCAATTCCTGGTTGAAACAACCAAATGAAGCCCTAGAAGGCAAAATTTATTCACGTCTCAAATCTGCTGCTCTAAAATGTTGATCTTATCTGAAGTCATTTTAAGTTGAGATATACTGTGTTTAAGATATCATGATAATCAAGTGCAACTGAAATTTCAAACAATCTTATAAAGATCTGCTGACATTGTCAAACAATTTTTCAGACATTGTAACTTCACTTTTTCTATAAGGAATCTCAGAGATCATTCCTTGATGAGGCCTGAATTAATATAATGTTGGCTCTTGTCCCTGGCTGTATCATCCATGGCCTGTGCAGTCTAGCCTGGCACACCATTTCTGCTGACTTCAAAGAGAGCTCGCTAACATGTAGGGGCTGTTTGGTCTCCAAGACAAAGCTCACAATGTCAGGGGTTGTAATTCAACCATCGTGAAGTTTCACGGCCACCAAAGAGACCCACATTCAGTTCTGTAGAAAGAAAATGAACTTTCTATGCTCCTACTTCCTCTTAGCACACTCTCCATGTTCCCATTAAACCAACACACACACACACACACACACACACACACACACACACACACAGCCTCAGCAAGATTAATTTTGTTAAGAAGTACATTCTTCTAGAGTCAGCCCAGGAATAGAAGGTTACAGCTTACTAATCTGATTTTAAAGAATATTCAGTGGAAATTTTTTTAGGTAGTGGAAATACACTACCTAAAAAAACTTTATGATTAGGCACCCCCACCCCCCAGGTGCAGCATGCTTATTCCATGATGGGATCACTCTATAGCTATAAAGAGATAAGTTCATAGGCTGAAATAGCACATTTTTCCTTTGAACTGATGAAAAGATCCTTGGGCGATTTTGAGAGCTGTGCTGATTACTTGCAAGAAGTGAAGTGATTAACAAGGGATTTTGCTTGGCTTGTACAAACACACAATAGGTACAAGAAAAACAGGCACAAACTCCATCTTCTCGGCTTCATTAGTCTCAGGAGGAGCTTTTCCTCCTTAGGTGAATTTTCTGGAAGCCCAACAAGGCTGCTCTTACCCTGTGAATGTATCCGATGAACTGCGCACCTGTGGTAACCTGCTGTGTTTGTGTACACCTCGTGGCCAAAGCAAAGGAATCTCAGAACCTGCCATCTTTGTCCAGAGGAGCTGGCCTCTGAGGGCTTGCAAGACCTGAGTCCTGCTCCACAGGAAGGAAGTCCCAGGTAGGTACCTTAACCAGTCCTGGTCAGCCCTCCCTGCCTGCCCCACTGGCTAGCCAAGGAAACTGTGCTGGCTGTTTCTCCAGAGGGCAAAAGAGGAACAGAACAAAGAAAATGAAAAGAGTTTCCTTTGGGAAAGAAGCAAATGAGGAGGGTGCTGAAGGGTTTTCTTTCTTCCTTTGGAGTTTTAACAAAAGCAGATTCCTGGGGTGCTGGGGTACCATTGTCTGAGAGGAAGCATCCTCTGACCTGACTGGTATTTATTTTTCTGTCATTTGAACCTGCTTGGTAGCTAATGCCACAAAGGTTATAAGGCTTCCATAGGTGAATCAGGGGGCGGGGATCTAATTTTTTATATGTTCTTTTTTGCTGTTTTAAAGAAAAAGCCGGACAGAGGCACAAAAAATGACTGGCCAAGAAGGAAATTGCTGACAAATGTAGGTTAACCCAGCTCCTAGTTTTCTCGCAGCTGCTTAACTTGCCTGCAGAACACTTAGATATTCCACCAGAAGAATTTGCTTTCTTGCTGGGTACTCTCAGCCCCCATCTTTCCCTGCAAGTCTATCAAGGTAAAAACCAATAGGGCGAAGTTGAGAAAGTGCCTACATTTAAAGACTCCCTTCGAACGTGACTGAATTAAAAAATAAACTTGCGGGTTGTATTATGAATTCTATATGATTTAAAATGTATAGGAAACAAGGAAACTTGTCAAGAGTTAGTCCGTAAAGAAACCTATTTTAAAAAATTATGGGGAAAAAGAAAGCCCTATATTCTCTTTCTTTATTAAAGGACTAGATTTTTGTTGTCTAAAAACAGCCTCCCTGAAGCCCATGGAAAATTTGCCCGTGGAAATGAGACAAAGGAGTGAGCATTCTTAATAGACAAATTGAGCTGAGAGTAACCCATAGCTAAAGAAAAACAACAAACTTTATGTTCTTCCAGAACAAATTACACACTTCCCCAGCTCATACAGACTTTTTATATAACTTCACTCAGGCAGTACTTGGGCAGGGAGGGGCTGCGGGGAGATAACCACATCCCTGGGGCGGCAGATGCCCGGGTTCCTCACGCCACTTCACAATACCCAGGAGTGTCTCCACCTGACACCGCGGTACTTCTGTCAGGCTGCTCCTGTGTCCCAACAGACTCCTGCCTTGGGGCTCTTTTCCTCACCTGGGAACCAGACCTTAATGCCAACTTGGGTCCATCAGGGCCACGAGCAGAAAGAGGAGAGAGGGGCAGTCACCCAGATGCCTCAGTCACCATGAACGTTGGTCTCTAACTACTGAAGCAAGCTTTGAGACTTAGAAGTTAAAGTTGTAAATGTGTACCCTGAAAACTTTCCAATAAAAGTCCAGCCTTCTCAAAGGAGACTTTAAATTAGTCAGGCTCCATCTTTCTCTCAGTCAATGGAGCAGTTTTCCTCACCACCACCACCGCCACTTGCTAGCTGTTTCTGCTGGCTGGCTGGCTGTCCCACTAGGCTGAAAGTGCCTCTCCCTCAACAATGTTTCTGCATTAGGGGAAGCAGAGGAGAAATGGAAGGACCTTTGCTGGATACAGCAGTGACCAACCAAGCCAACACAACAAAGCTGAAGCTTGAGAAGCATTTGTGAGGATGCTGTGTCCAATGAACCTATGACCCAGAAAGACTGAATTAATGCACTCATAGGTGAGGGTGAGCTTTACATAGTTCCTAGGAATCATTTAAGACAGTAAAGAATGTTGTGTTTTATTTAAATTATTTTATTAATATAGAAATTATAATTATTATCAAATATTAATAATTCTATTAAATTAATTATTTAAATTAAACTTAGCTGGCCTCCCATGGCCCCTCATGTGAACCATAGTTGAGATTTTTTTCAAAGCCTAACACTTCCAAATCCTCAGCTGCCAGGATGGTTAGAAAATGTCAGCTGGCTAGGTTGGGGGCGGGGGTGGATTCCCCAAGAGGTGCCCATCAGCTTGAGCCTCATTCTCTGGGATGCCTTGGGGCAGCCCCTGCTGGGGCACGACCTGGCCAGGGTGACTGGCTCTCACTAGATCTCAGTATGTGGAGGCTCCTCCACTGCAGGGACTCTGGGCCAGGTCTCTTTGAATTCAGAAAGTCAGTTTTGCATCAAGTGAGATGATAATCACCCTATCCCTCTCAGAAACCCTCTCTGATGGCTCGGTGTGGTGAGGGCCAGTACCCCAAATGAAAACTTTTCAGCAGGTGCCTGGGGGTGGAGAGCTTTAGGGAACACAACTTCTAGCTCCTGGACTTTCATACATTGGCTTCACTAAAACATCTGCCTGGGCTGCTCCACTGCTCTCCTTCCCTCATCCCCCACCTTCACTCCTGCCCTCTCCTCCCCTCTACACATACAACACTGGGACAGCTTGATTAAGGGGGCCTTCTTTCAAGAGAGATATTTTCAAAATTAGTTTAGGAAATATGTGAGCAGAAGTGCAAGAGGCACAGCCCTCACATTTGTCTGCAGAGCCGAGGGACCCAGCCCACGTTATAAATGTTTCCTCAGTTGCCTCTCACCGGTATATTTGGCATTGAAGATGGATAGACCAAAGTAGAAAGCAAGGTAATTTAAGTTCATTTATGGGGTTTTTTTTGCCCACCATAGAGAAAGAACCACAGCAAACAGACCCTAATTTGATACTAAAATTCAGCTGCTCTTTCTCTCTAATGAGCTGGAGTTAGTCTAAGAACCCAGCAGTACATCCCACGCGGTACACTGCCATTCCAAACTCACTGGTAAGGCTATTTTTTTGCAAATATTTAGCCATAAAGTTCAAGGACTTTACTTGGCAAACACGTCCTCATCGTGCTGGTGTGAAACTTCGGCTTCTCAGGGGCCCCTTAGTGCACTTCTCACGTGTTACCACTAGATGGCGAGAGAGATTCATCACAGTGCCTGCAGGCGGTATCTAAAGGACCCATAGGGATTCTGGGAGGAGAGGGGAAAAAGAAAAAGAAAAAGCCGGACGAGAGGGAGGGGCGAGGGGGCAAGTAAGCGGGGAGGGGTGGGGTCGGAGGAGAATCGTAAGTAATTTGGGGTGATACGTGCTTATAAGAAATAACCAAGATCATTGGTTCCAATTTTCAAAACTGAGGTTCCATTCTAGTTTATTGAAACTCATGAGAGAATACATAGCATCAATACATAAAAACCATGACTACTAAAGCTGCAAGAAATAAATACAAAAATATGAAATTTAGCTTTCATTTTAGCTCCATATAAAACATCGTTGAATGCATTATGTCTAAAACCAGTGATTATGGATTTTTAAAATAGTTTCTTTTCCATAAATACTAAAAGTCAATAGAAATTGTCTTGGCCGTTGTTGAACACAGCAAACTTCTTGATCTTTCTGTTTCTCAGAACCTCTTTTCTGTTTAAGGCTGACATCACATAAGAACTCTCTTCCCAGGTAACAGCAGAGTGAAGTTTGCCAAGAGAAAGAGTCCTCATGAAAATTCTCTCACTGGGAAGCCAGAGCCATTTGCCCTGGAGCTTCCCAGGCTCCCAAACACACACACACACACACACACACACACACACACACACACACACACACACACACACACAGACATGCACACCCCAGCCCACAAAACAGGGACAGCCCATAAGCAATCGGCTCTCTCCTTCACCTTCCCCCACTTCTTTCACAGCACCCAACCTTCTCCCCCTTTCCACAATGCCCACACAAGCCTGAGAGATAAGATTCACCAAAATGAGAGGAAAATCAATACTTCCTGAGGCTTGTTCCCCCAGAGCTGCCCGACTCTGTCTTCACGTCAATTTGCAGTGCCTTCATTTGGTGAATCAGCAAATGTTATATAAACGATTTACTATTTTAAAAGTGAGATAACATCAGAGCAGAAGAAGATAAAGGGCTTTAAGTGAAACTCAATGCCCAAGGTATTGGGAGCAGCTGAGGTGTTCCTTCTTTGCCGTACCAACGGCTTTAGGCCCCTTGTTTATCCCTTCCTCTCACCAAATTACTTTGGGCCATTTACACCTCTCCTTCTCCCACAGACACTCACTTCTTTCTCTTCCCACATCTCCCCATGAGGCCCTCTGCCTGTCCCACATTCGTTCACAGGGGAATTTCCAGGCCCAGCTGCCAGCTGGAGGACTTTCCAGAGATGTTTCTTATGATGTGATCATATGTACATCTCAAATCGCAAACAAACTTTTTCCAAATTCCATTTTCCCACTTTATAATTTAAAATCCTGTATAATCATACATTAAAGACATGGTTAGATAAAATAATCTTTTTCATTTTTTATTTTCTTTGACGTTCTTTGTCTAAAAGTATCAATCAGTGGGTTCACCATTTCATACCATGCAAGGTCCTCAAAATGATAATTTTTCATGATCCCATTAAGTCAATATTCTTATTAATGGATATCTAATGTGCTTCAAACGTTTCTTCAAAATGATTTTGCTTTAGAGTTAACACTGTTAAAAACCTCGCTTGTGTTTAACACCCAAACATTGTAATAGACTGTAATTTATGTATATTTATGAACTGAAATCTCAATTGCAATACATAAAGGACCCTTTTCCCTAGACTTCGTAGCTCCCTTTGTTTCCCACGGTAACACAATTTCTTGTAAAGCTCAGTGAGCCGATTCATACACAAACCACTGCCAACAATAAAGTACAGGCCAGCACTCCGAGAATAGCGTTTCCTTGGGCCTCTCGGACCTGACCCGTTTCTCCGCAATGCCATTAGTCTCTTTATTTGCAGCTTCCTTTCTCAGCAGAATCAGACTTGAACACACAACTCCTGTCGGTGTGTGCTGGTCAGGGTAGAAACCTGAAAGCACAGAAATGTTAACCGGAACTTTGGAGCACCAGTACGATCTTTCATTTAATATTTATAATCACTGCTCCTTAATTTTCTGTATTTACAGTTTCTTTTTTCAAAGGCATCACAAATGTTCTCCATTGAGATCATCTCATAAAAATCTCACTTTTAATTTTTAAGTTAAGAGACAGATATTATTCTCTTCTTTGAAAACACAATAAACTGAGGCACAGCTGAGCACCTCGTGCTAGACATCTTGGGAATGCCTGGAGCTACCGGGCCTTGCAGTGTGCAGCCTAGCACTATGGTGCCCCGTGCCAGCCAGAGTCCCCCTTAGCTCTACTCTGTGGCTAATGCCTTGACCTGAAATGGAGAAAAGTTTCATTTCTGTCAGATTTTGCTCACAGTGCCCAACCATTTCATTCCATTGAAATGACTGGAAGAAGATTCCCCCCGCCCACCCCCACAGGCATCCTGCCTGCACTTCATCATGTGTATTATTTTGGATCTGCTTCAAAAAAGAAAAATGGCCTTTCATGGTGTATTCCATAGTATGTGGGCAGAAATTGGACCAGGCAGACATATAACTCTACATAGAGATGGAAAATGTTCATGGAGAACACCCACACTCAACTCACAGAGAGAGTGACGGCAGCAAGCACAGAATGCAGTAGAGTGACCCCCTCCTCCTCCAGACAGATCCTGCCCCACCAGGAAAAGTCGGCGAGGCAGGCCATGCAGGCGGGTTGCAGGCTCCTGGCCCACTCAGCAGGTACATGATGGCTTCCTCTCTCCAGAACCACCTTTCACACGTGCTTTACCCCCCTTTGGTGGCCAAAATGAGAAGACCCCCTCTGTTAAACTTAAACATTTATGCTGGTACCTGTGTGTGACAGGGAACCTAGGTGAAGAGGCCTCCTTCCCCTCTGGTTCTCTTCTGCTCCCGAAAAGAGGCTTGGTTTCTCTCTGCACTCAATTTCTTGAGACAATCAATTCCAGTGGCATACAGTACCAGGCCATTGATCTTGTAGGGCCCCACAAACTGGGTCTGCCCATAGGAAAGGGGTGGAGGGTGCGGACATCTTTAACACTCTTCTTCCCCACCATCTGTGGCCTTCTCTTTGTCACCTCCCCATTATCTTTCCCTACCACAGGGGCACACTGTCTCTAAAGGAGGAAAATAGATGCTGTAGAAGCAATTTGCACTGAAGTGTTAGAGAGTTCATGTATCTTTAAAGAAAAAAAAGAGGCATGCTTCAACAAAAATAACCCTATCCCCACCCCCAACACACATAAAGAGAAAGAATCCAGCCAATGGACAGAGGTACCGCTCCCTGTCTCCAGGCACAGCCCCAGAGGCTCTAGGAGGGTCTCAGGCCAAATCTAGCTAGTAGGTCAAGGGAGGCTTCCTTGCAGTGTCCCTGTCAACTCTTTGCCGCATATAATCATTAATAAGCCCTTCAAACTATGAGATAATTCAAAATACAAGAGGATTCATAACTGTAGTCATTATGCTTTCTAAGTGGCATCAATAAAAGACCTATCAAACTTTCTCTTCAATATTTTGATCCTCGTTTGAGCTCTTTTCTGATTCCACCTCAATTCTCTCCACCCATGTCCCCATACTCAGTTAACTTCAAAATTTAGATATAATATTAAAAAGCCAGAAAGGAGGAACAGTGAGTATGAATTGAATCACTCAAGACATATATTACAGTGAATTATTCAACATTCAAACTTTTCCTAAGAGAAAAACAAATTATGCACCTGTCATTTTCTGTTTTCAACAAATGTAGACACTTAAAGTATTTGTTTGGTGGATAAAAGTGAACGTTATGCTAATATTGGAAAAGTAGATCTAAGCATATCAGAAAAAATTGTTTTTAAAGGGACATTGCCAAGAAATTTGAATCCAGTACTTGACCTGTATTTAATGTATTCTGATCTGCTAGGGGACGCTTTCTGGGTTCTAAATACCTACTTGGAAAATGTTTGGCACAGTAAGAAAATAAAGCACAACTCTCCTTTACTGAAATTTACAATAGACAATATCATCTGATAATCGAATCTCCTTGAAATCAGCAGGAAAGCTGATGTACGAACCAGTAAGAGAAGGCAAAAAAAGAGTTAAAAACAAAATAAAACAAAACAAAACTTGTTTTTCTCTATTTAATGCATAATCAAGGAAAATTCAAACTATGCCAAAGGAGAAATATGAAACAGATTTTTTGACATTCATTAAAGAGTAAAAGGAAGTGTTATTGCAATGCATTAGCCCTCTCTTTTAAAATACCCAAAGACAAACTAAAATGGGCAAAGCATCACAATCTAACTTTGAGCCTTTTCCAGAAAAAACAGTTGACACTAATGACAGTGATGTTAACTAGAAAACTAACCTACTTCCAGCAGATAGTAGACAATGTGATTGATATTAAACAAATTATGTGATTGTGTTTGCCTTGATGTGAAGAGGGTGGAGCCCCGTCTGTTTTCCTATTATGTAAAACCCCTGCCAGACTCCTCCCAAAACATTTTCCTAGTGACACGTTTGCCTGCCTTTGGACAGGTTCCTTATTAAAACAAATACACCTAACAAATAATCTTTGATAGCAAATACTCATAAAGGCGAACAATGAAAATGACGATGGGGTGTTTTTTAAGATGGCACCAGGCACTCTGTAGAATTACCACACACAAAAGGAAAACAGTTCTGCCTTGCTTACTGGGCCAGTTCCCAGAAGTCAGCAACTTTTAGCAACTTGCTCTTTCTTGGCAAGTAACTAATTTCCCTGCTTTGGGCAATGAGATGTCTTCTTTCTAATAAGTCACAGTGTATATATATATGTTGTCTACTTTAGAAGAGAGAGAAGCATAAAATCAAACTATTATTACAAGCACACACTCACAAATAAAAAGAGAACGTCTCCTAAACCGATACCGACACCTTATAAAAGTGTAATTTAACCTTATCTAATCTGGAGCCTGTTTCATCATTGGCACATCCTATAATGTAAACCTTTGTGTTAAGGAAAGAAGAAAAAGCAGGGGCGGGTGGGAGGTGGCCAGCCTCTCCCATGAGTCCCCACGGGGACTTTCTGTTGCGGGGCAGTTCTCCTAGGGAGAGTAGGTGAGAAAATGATGGATGGGCCGGGGTACAGTGAAGGCAAAAATGGCTAAGAGAATAGTTTCCTTTTCCCATCTGTTCAGGAAGGACGTCAGCAAGATAGACTAAACACAGGCCCTGGTCAAGATTAGGTGTGTGCGCCTGTGTGAACATGACAGACCAGACTTTAAAAGAATCTTCTCCACATGCTGCAGGGACAGACAAAGGCAGACCAGATGCCCACAATGGCTGGTCTTGAAGAGAAGCAGGACAGTTCCAGACTGTCGCCACAGCTGGTGGGAGCTGGGGCAGTCCCCGAGTCTGGCCTGCAGAGCCCAATGCCTACAGCAGGCACAAGCTAAGAGGGATCCACACACCAGGGCTGGGCACACCTGGCTCTTCCTGGGAAGATGAGGAAAATCTTGGCACAGAGCTGGCCTTTGGATCAATCTTCCAGGCTGTCCAGAACACTACTGAGCACCACTGAGCTGTCCAGAACACTACGCTACCCTGTCCTTGGGAGAGCAGAGCCCCTTGGTCCAGAGAGGTGGCACTCCTCCAGGCCTGACTGAAGTCTTAGGTCTGCCTCTGGTCCTGTGCCACCCTAGGTGACCTACTTTCTACCAAAGGGAAAATGTTCACCTACATCAATGCTTAGATCCATTGTATATGTGTTAATATACTTGACTTTCATTGGGCTGGTATGTATGCTTACATATGTTCTAGAGGTACCTGCAGTAGTGATGCTATAGAGAAATGATATATATTTGGGCACAAACATTTCTGTATAAATTAATAAATGTCTTGCTAGCTGATTCATTTACTCTCATCTTTAATTCTGTCTGGGGGCTCCTCTCCTGGGTCTTCCTTTCATTTCGTTGTCTTGAGGACATTCTCCAGGAAATACAGCAAATAGAAGAAGAGATGATTTTCCTGTCCTGTCCTGCCATGCTGGACCTGACCCTATAGTCAGCCCCTGCCTCTGCTTTCAGAGAGACTAGACTTACAGGCCAAGAAAGCTTAGGATGCTACGAGAAAACACAAACATTTCCACTCTCTTCCCCACTCGGGATTCAGGAGGAAGGAGACTGAGGGAGGGACTGGGCAGCAGAAGTTGAGTTTCAGGCATGGTTAACCTTCAGGACCGTATGAGGGGATTGTTGGGCAGCCATGGAACTCATGCTTTTTATATCACAGAGAGGAAAACTGAGGCTCACTGTAACAAGCTGGCCTGAGGTCATCCGCTTCTCAGGTGGAGGAGGCAGGGCTCGCACTCAGGACTTGCAAAGTCTAGTCCAACCTTCCCTCACCAGTCACCCTGCCTTCTCAGCATGAAGCCCCACCAAGGCCCTGGTCTCTAATGCAGTGGAGACCTTTGGCCATGTGGCCTGTGGGAGGAATGGACCTTTTTGCCTTTTCTAGGAATCCCTCCCCTGGCCAACTCCGACTGGGTCCGAGCCTGGAAGATTGATCCAAAGGCCAGAAGTGAGGTAGAAAGTAGGTCACCTAGGGTGGCACAGGGCCAGAGGCAGACCTAAGACCTCAGCCAGGCCTGGAGGGGTACTACCTCTCTGGAAGAAGGTGCTCTGCTCTCCCAAGGACAGAGTAGCATAGTGTTCTGGACTGCTCAGTGGTGCCCAGGGGTCCCTCTGTGCCAGGATTTCCCTCAGTATCCACATTGGGGTCCTTGTGAGGATTGAATAAAATGATTACTTAAAGCACTCGGCAGCATGACAATACAATAAATGTTTCGCGCATCTTGGTATTGTTGTTTAGGGGTCTGTGGTTAAGACCAAAGAAATGTCATATCAAACAAATTCACCCTTGGTTAGTATTCACGCTGCCCAGAACCAAGTGTCTGTAGGAGAAGTCAAGCTTTGGGGAGAACAAAGACCTATCCCATTTGGTGAGTGGAGAGATTTTTTTAATGCTAACTAGGGTCTTTTTGACCCCAAGCAAAAGGGGACCTCAATAAAAGTCAGTTCTGAGTTGGTTTGTCTGTTGCCTTTAATTTATAGTTTAATTCTAGTCAACTACTGGACTTTAAAAATACTAGGGCAACCAAAACTATATACTACAGAACAAGTGTCTTTTTACCTTTCATACATTCACTTCTATTTAACATTCTGTAGAAATATGCCTATTCGTCATAGTTTATCTTTTCGTATATCTTTGCTTCCAAACTAAATAGCACTAATCCGAATGCATACCTTTATGCCAGCCAACATCTAGTCTTGTGTCTGTGTGAACCATGTATATAAATATTGGCAGGTCTATTGGTGGGTAAAGCCACAGTGTGCACAGTGGGTGTTGCCCTATGGTGTCCCTGGGGTGTGTAAATGCATGTGAGGGTGTGAGACCACACTAGGAGCCACCATCACTGCCATTCACTAGTCCTGTTCTCTAAACTGGTTCTTTGGGGGTTCAGTTTTTCATAATTAAAACTAAGGAGTGGTTAAAAAAAAAAAAAGAAGTATATTTTCCTGGAAACCAGCAGTCTTCATTTGCAACTTTTATTGGCAAACCTGGCTGCCAGTAAATACATTCCTTGGCATCTCCCAGAATGTAATTCACTTGATGAAGCAGCCTTGCTTTTTCTGTAATGTGCACATCAATTAAAAGGGGCCGCCTGGAAGGAATGTAGCCGGTGGCTGAAAGCCCCAGTACCAGGTCTTCTCTGGCTTCAGAAACCAAAACTTCCCTGGTCTGTGCCTGGGAGTCTGAGACGGTCTCCCCATGGGACTTCACGACCAGACTATTCCCGCCTGGACCCTGGGTAGGTTGGCAGGGTGCGAAAACAGGAGCCAGTCTCTGTAGGGTCCCACTCCAGTGTCGTGGCCTCCCTTAAGGACCCGTTCCTCGGAAGCCACTTCCCCAGGAAAGGCTCTGGAAAGCACAGGCTTGAGCCAGGCGGAGAGCCTCAGGCCGCCGCAGAGGCGCAGCCGAGATGAAGCTGCGGACGGCAGGGGGCGCTCGGAGCCCGCGCAGGGCCGGTGTCAGAGCCCAGAGCGGCCAGCGGGCCCGGGACCTTGGACGCGTTGTACATAGCCGGGGACCTGCCTGTGTGCGGAGCGGCCTCGGGACTTCCCACACCTTCCTTTCTCTTCCTTGAGCTCGCAGGGCAGAGGCAGGAAGCCTGTGGAGGGAGGAAGAAGGGGCCTTCGGCCACCAGGTTACCGCTTCCAGCCTCAGGCACACGCGAGGACCAGTCGCTCTCCGGGGAGACTTGCATCAAGTCAGGTGCCAGCTTTGTGCCTGCTCTGAGAGGTGCCAGCCTTGTCCCTGCTCTGCCAAGGGCCCCTCAGCTGCTTGGCACAAGGTCCGGGGTGCGCAGCTGCCCGCGTCTTATACACATACCAGGCCGGGGCGTGCGTCCGCGTCACGGACGCCCCGGTGGGGTGACGGACCTCGGCAGGAACATCTCAGCGCTCAAACCCGCTCGGCGCGCAAAGGGTCTGGGCTGTCGAGGCTCAGGCTCCGCGAAGGTCTCTGTGGGGCGGGAGAAAGGGCTAGTAGCAGCCCCGGCACGTGGGTCCAGCGTGGGGAGGGGCTGGAACCCCAAGAAATGCCTGCCGCCGCTAAGACACAGGCCCAGTCGTCAACAAGGTGCAGCCAGCCTCACCGCGCCTGCAGATCCGAACTGTCTTTGGGGCTGTCGGCTGATCAGACTTGCCTCCAACATGCGTTAGCCAAGACGCGTCTGTGCAGGAGCGCGCGCTTTCCGCTCCAGCCCGGAAAGGCGCCTTAGCACCCTCTGTCCTCTGATAGCCGACGCCCGCCAGCACCCGCAGTCTCTGAGCGGTTCTGGCAGCGTCTGCGGCTTGAAGACCGCCGGCCCGGTGCGGCGCGCACCTCAAATTAGTCCAAGTCACGAAGCTGGGAGGCGGCGGGGCCTCTACCTTCCCAGGCCCCAGCTTGCGGCGGCAGCCCAGAGAGGCCTGGGGACCTGGATGGGGAAAAACCGAGCGGCGCGAGAGCACATACGCATACAACTAATCCTTTCCGATCATCCGCCCCTTTACAAATTGTACACTTGGCTTGACTTGCTAATGAAAAGTGGCAGTTTGGAATGACATCTACCTCTGCCTGGACAAAGAAAGCCCTGAGTCTTTCGTAGCCAGTCACCAAAGTTAAAGATTCACTTTCCGCAAGCCCCGTGGCCTTTTCTTGCTACTCAGCTTGGCTCTGAGCTCCCAGATACGCTCTGGAGATTGAGGCTTTCTTGCAGAGGGATGACAGCTGGGTCGACCCGAGGGGGTAACCACGAGCGGGTATTGGCACATTCTCTCCCGTGTAAGTAATTAGTGGACGGCTCCTGTTGCGAACTTTGGGGATAATATTAACTTATCCCATCATGTAAACGTCCTTGGGAGGGCTGCCCCTTAGGAGGGTAACTATCCAATTAGTTCAATCATGTAGACAGCAATGTGGATCACTTTGTCTTTAAAACGATCGAAAAACAAATGCTCTTTATGTATTGTAAGAATAATTTTTCTACGAAGGAGGGGGCTGAATTAGAGGGACTGCGTTAACAGAATTTCTACTCACATACCCCCAATTAAGAGAGAAGAAGGAAGTCGATCCTGGGAGTTGTGGTCACCCAGATATTTGAATCCTGCCTCCTTCCTCCTCTAAAAAGTCACACTGATGATAAACATTACCTGCCAGGCTAACGGTTTGATAACGAATAACGGTTATTAGCACTAGGATATTCTCCCTTACCCCTGGGCTTCTGGTCTACATAAACGAGGCCATATGGAAAACTATGACAATTATCTAAAAAGGTCAGATGCACCCCAAAACGGACTTGCACCAATTGTTTGTGATTTCAGTCTAGTGAGAAGTTTTCAAGCCGAATTGTCGGGGTATTTGCCTTAATCTTCCACTTTGTCACCGGCCGGGAAAGGGGAGATGACAGGAAGGTTGAGGACGTGCAGCCTCCTTTCTGGGTTTGTAGAGCCCCGGGAGTCCCTGCACCATCTAGAGTAGACGCTCCTTTCCTCACTTTCTAAGCCTGCCGTTCCTATTTCGCAGGTCCTGGGCCAAAGGACGGGACTGGATTCCCAGCCGGCTCGCAGGCGTCCTAGCCCCCTACCCCCACCCCACTCCCGACGGCCGGCTTCTGAGCTCAGAGCCTAGGGCGAGCTTAAGCCAGAACAGAGCAGGGAGTGGGCCTGGGGACGCCATGGGGGTAATTCAGCTGGCCAGGGCAGAGGGGGACTCTGGAAAGTTCCCAAAGGGTCTCTGACGGGGAAGACAGTCTGTGCACCCAGGTCTGGGCTAACTCCCTTTCGCAGTCATTTCCTGGATTTGGGGGTCCCCGTCCCAACCTTCCTTCTACTTAAAAAAAAAAAAAAGGAAAAAGAAGAGAAAAGGAGCCCCTGACTCCGGATGACCTGCGTTAGGGCTCTACTCCCCTTCACACACGCACTCATTCCTGAGGTGTCATCAAGTTCCCGAATCCGGGCATTTTCCTGGAGTGCTCGCTACTTCTCCTTTCCCGGTGCTTTTCTACTGTCGGGGCCCGGGGAGGCCTTGTCTTAAATATCCTTGTGACGTCACGCCCCTTCCTCAGAGCTAAGAATCCCTCGGTGGACCCAGGGAATTGTAACCCCGCCTGGAGGGTCAAGGAGGGGATGGGGGTCGAGGAACCCGCCGAAGGATAGTTCCACCAAACATTCATTACCGCTGTCGCCTGAGGGACATTTCTGCCAATTGAGTCAAGGGTTGTGGGGAAAACGGGTGATTTTGATGCGCCTTTTACCGTGGAGCAGGAAAAAGGGGCATCAAAAATTTTAACCTGGAAATGAGAATTTTAGCCTTCATATCTGCGCCTTAATGTTCACTTACGCCGCTCGCAACAATAAGTACTTGAAATACAATCAAGCCATTTACTGGAGGTTTGCTTCCGAGTAAGCTTATAAACACAAATGCAAATATCTTTTCCTGGCGAATGTCCAGAGCTAAACCAGTAGAAAGTTGATCTTTACAAAACTGCATCCCTCTATTTTTTTTCGCATGCCAGATACTAATTTCACAACGGCAACTTTTATACCCGAAGCGGGGAGGCCAGAACTCCACTACTATTCGATTTACAATTTTCATAACAAGCTGTTTACACGTTCCCAGGACGAAGAGGGAACGAGGGGAGGGACAGCGGTGCACAACTGTCTATTGCAAAACCCGGGGCCGTTGGCATTTCCCACATTCGGAAAACAAACGAGTCGCTGTCGCAGTGTTCGTCCCCGCGCACTGCGAGCAGAAGAAACACATTTATTTTAAGGACCGAATTCACCAAACGCTGAGATGTTTAGGAAGAACACTTACTTAATTGGCCTCCAGGCTAAAGCTGGAGCACCCCATAAAGCCTCAGCCAAAGGAGCTGATTAAGTCTGGGTGCAGGGCTGGGGGTTAGACACGAATTCATTTTTCAAGTCTTGGGGTTTTCATCCCCTCTCCTCTTCCCCCACATCCCCCAAGTGTTTAGGAACCACCAAGTACTGAGCCTCCTGCCGATAAATCAAGTGTTCCTACCTGTCAGTGACTCGGCCTTGCGAACACCGTGGAAAGGAGTTTCAAGTGGCCCAAGTGCACAGCAGGCCAGGAGGCAGCGGCCTCAGGAATCAGAACTTCCGGGCAACCCTTCCCCCTCACCCTCAGGCTAGTTCTAGAAGTAGCAGGTCCTCTTCTCCTCTGCATGAAATGTCTATTCTGAAACACGATATTTTTTAAATGTTCAAGTGACAGGGAGCATAGCGCCCTTGACGTATAACAACTGAAGCTACAATTAGTACTTTTGTGCAGTGAGGAAGCTGAGATTCCAGCCGGGAAGCCAAAAGGGGCCCCCAACAAGTCCTTGAAGTTAAAGATTGTCAGAAATTTTGGGAGTGGAAGTGTTAAATGCGTCACGCTACTCTTCACAGTTTCCTAAACCCACCAGTTCTCCCGAGTTCTAGAAAAGAATCTAGTTAGTGTTCAGACTCCAAGAGGGCCTTTTCTGGAGTTGCCCAAATGCACAGTCGCGCTGCAGGCAGAGGGAAATCCATCTCTTTCCTGCTCCTTCGTTTCTTTCCCTCTCATTTCTCTTCTTCCCATCCCATCCCAGGCGCCCAGAAACAACACCTCAGTCGTGCACAAGGATACGCCTTCGGTGCTTATCCCACCTCCCAATCCTTGAGTCTCCCTGCAGGTGGGATTCTGAACTTACCTCCCCCCGCCCCCCCAAACCCGTTATCTTGGTGAGCTGGCAGCCCCACGTCTGTGGAGATGGAGATTGGACTGGGAAGCGTTAAGCTCTTGGACGTATTTATTTGCTTCTTTGTCATCACACCTGCTAATGTCACTGAGCCCACAGCCTGACCCCTCCTTAGTTGGAACATGCTAGACCGGACAAGAGGGGATGGTGCGCAGTGAACCTGAGGGACCCCGCACGCTCTCAGAAGGGTAGCATGGGGAATCCTCCCGCCTCTAGCAGCCTGCGCTGCAAAGCACCCTCGGGCCGCCAAGGTTCCTGGGAAGTGGAGGAGCAGGGAGTCCCGCAGAAAGGTGAGACAACCTCCCTGGGCGAACCACCGCCCGAAGCTCCGGGCAAAGCCCCATATCCTCTTCCCTTATTTCTACTGGGGAGGAGTCACCGGGACGGCGAGGTAGGGGCGACAACTTCTTCCCCACCAGGAACAGAGCACGGCTGTGACTGAGCCCTTAAAACTATGCCCTTTGTAACCCAGCTCAGGACAGGAGAATCTCCAGGTGGGGGAAAACTGGAAACATCTGTGAATCCAGTAACTTGGGCGAGCGGGAGGGGAGGGAAGAAGTGAGGAGAGAGGGAAGGTGAAGAGGAAAGGAGGAGGGGCCCGGGAAATTCCGGAGCGGGAGCCGGCCAAATCCGCTGGGGAATGGGAAAGAGCCAGCGCGAATTGAGGTCGAGGAGTCGGTGACATCTGGAAGCGGTGGACGGAGGAAGGGTCTGCGTGGGGCCCAGGAAGTCTGAGGGAACAATAGATGTCCGTGCGGAGGGCCCGGGGTGGGAGACAGGACATGGCCCGGGACGGGTGGGCACTGGGAGACGAACCGACTACAATCGCAGGCAGGGCGCGGGCGCGGGCGCGGGACCCAGACAGCCGGCGCGTGTGTGGTCAGCCCCGCGGTCCTCCCGCGGCTGGGCGCGGGCCGGCGGGGCTCGGCCTCCGGCTCATTCAGAGGCGGTTCTCCCCTCCCATTGGCTGCTGCTGCAGCGATGGGGCGGGGCTCCGCTGCCCGGAAAAAATGTAACTGCGTAAAAAAGTCCTCGCCTGGGTGACGGATGCTTAAAAGTTCAGAAGTTTTCCAATGCTTCCTTAAGCGGCCGGCGCGCGAGAGACTGAAAAAAAGGTGACGCGGGGCCCGGGAAGGCGGCCGGCGAGGCCCCCCGCCCTGGTGATTTGGCCGCCTTCGCCGGCGGCTCGGGGCAGAGTCTCCTGGAAGACGCAGGCAGTGTGGCGAGAAGAGCGTCTTGTTTTTCAGTTTTGGCTTTTTTTTTTTTTTTTTTTCCTGTTCTCGCCTGGAAGTGGCTCTGCAAGTTACTCCAAGGCTGTCCGTCTGCAGCGTCGTAGTCTGGCCCTCTCCCCTAGCACCGACCCTCCTTCGCGGCTGGCGCGGGCCCCGAAGTGGCCGGAGGCGCCCCAGGAGCCCGAGCGAGCGCAGGGAGAGGCCGCGCGCGGCCGGCGGCTCCGGGAGGCGGCGGCGGCCCGGCACCAGCTCCGCGGGGCCCGGACTCGGACTGGGCGGCCGGCGCTGCGCGGCGCGGCCGACCTGAGCGAGGGTGGGGGGCGGCGGGCGGCGCGGGGCGGCGGCGACGGCGGCGAGCGGGGGCCATGCAGGCGCGCTACTCCGTGTCCAGCCCCAACTCCCTGGGAGTGGTGCCCTATCTCGGTGGCGAGCAGAGCTACTACCGCGCGGCGGCGGCCGCGGCCGGGGGCGGCTACACCGCCATGCCGGCCCCCATGAGCGTGTACTCGCACCCAGCGCACGCCGAGCAGTACCCGGGCGGCATGGCCCGCGCCTACGGGCCCTACACACCGCAGCCGCAGCCCAAGGACATGGTGAAGCCGCCCTACAGCTACATCGCGCTCATCACCATGGCCATCCAGAATGCCCCGGATAAGAAGATTACCCTCAATGGCATCTACCAGTTCATCATGGACCGCTTCCCCTTCTACCGGGACAATAAGCAGGGCTGGCAGAACAGCATCCGCCACAACCTGTCGCTCAACGAGTGCTTCGTCAAGGTGCCCCGCGACGACAAGAAACCGGGCAAGGGCAGCTACTGGACGCTGGACCCGGACTCGTACAACATGTTCGAGAATGGCAGCTTCCTACGGCGGCGGCGGCGCTTCAAAAAGAAGGACGCCGTGAAGGACAAGGAGGAGAAGGACCGGCTGCACCTCAAGGAGCCACCGCCGCCGCCTGGCCGCCAGCCTCCGCCCGCGCCGCCTGAGCAGACCGACGGCGCCGCGCCCGGACCGCAGCCGCCACCCGTGCGCATCCAGGACATCAAAACCGAGAACGGTACGTGCCCCTCGCCGCCCCAACCCCTGTCCCCGGCCGCCGCCCTGGGCAGCGGTAGCGCCGCCGCGGTGCCCAAAATCGAAAGCCCCGACAGCAGCAGCAGCAGCCTGTCGAGCGGTAGCAGCCCGCCCGGTAGCTTGCCGTCCGCGCGGCCGCTAAGCCTGGACGGCGCGGAACCCGCGCCGCCGCCGCCGCCCCCTCCTCAGCCTGCGCCACCGCCGCAGCACCACAGCCAGGGCTTCAGCGTGGACAACATCATGACATCGCTGCGGGGGTCGCCGCAAGGCGCAGCCGCGGAGCTGGGCTCGGGCCTTCTGGCCTCGGGAACCGGGTCCTCGCGCGCGGGCATCGCACCCCCGCTGGCGCTCGGTGCCTACTCGCCCGGTCAGAGCTCCCTCTACAGCTCCCCCTGCAGCCAGAGCTCCAGTGCGGGCAGCTCGGGCGGGGGCGGCGGCGGCGGGGGCAGCAGCGCAGGGGGCTCCGGGACCTACCACTGCAACCTGCAGGCCATGAGCTTGTACGCGGCCGGGGAACGCGGCGGCCACTTGCAGGGCGCTCCTGGAGGTGCCAGCGGCTCAGCCGTGGAAGACCCACTACCCGACTACTCTCTGCCCCCAGTCACCAGCAGCAGCTCTTCCTCCCTGAGTCACGGCGGCACCGGCGGCGGCCAGGAGTCCGGCCATCACCCTGCGGCCCACCAAGGCCGCCTCACCTCGTGGTACCTGAACCAGGCTGGTGGAGACCTTGGCCACCTGGCTAGCGCGGCGGCGGCGGCGGCGGCGGCGGGCTACCCGAGCCAGCAGCAGAACTTCCATTCGGTGCGAGAGATGTTCGAGTCGCAGAGGATCGGTTTGAACAACTCTCCGGTGAACGGGAATAGTAGCTGTCAGATGGCCTTCCCTTCCAGCCAGTCTCTGTACCGCACGTCCGGGGCTTTCGTCTATGACTGTAGCAAGTTTTGACACCCCCGCCCGCCTCAAAGCCGAACTGAATCGAACCCCAAAGCAGGAACAACCAAAAGAAACATCAATGCAAAATCGAAACCAAAAAAATCCAATTTAAAAAATCTTGAAAAACATTCACCAAACCAGCAAACAGAATCCCTCCAAAAGTTCAACTCACCAGCACAAAGAAAACTATTTTCTTAAAAGATTAATTCAAAGCCACCTCCACTTTGCCTTATCTAAATAAACAAAACCGTAAACCATTTTACACAGAGACAGCAAAATCATGGTTTATTAAAGGACAATGTTACTGCAGATAACACGTAAGTTTCTTCTTGCTTTTCAGAGAGCACGCTTTCCTTTTCATCCTTTCCCCCATTCCCTTGCTCTTTTCCTTCCGTCACCTCTCACCTGTAAGATATTATTTTATCCTATGTTGAAAGGAGGGGAAAGTCCCGGTATATGAAAATCGCTTTCTTTTATTCATGGACTTGTTTTAAAATGTAAATTTCAACATAGTAATTTATTTTTAATTTGTAGTTGGATGTCGTGGACCAAACGCCAGAAAGTGTTTCCAAAACCTGACGTTAAATTGCCTGAAACTTAAATTGTGTTTTTTTTTTCATTATAAAAAGGGAAACTGTATTAATCTTATTCTATCATCTTTTCTTTCTTTTTGTTGAACATATTCATTGTTTGTTTATTAATAAATTACCATTCATTTTGAATGAGACCTATATGTCTGGATACTTTAATACAGCCTTAATTATTATCAGAAAAAAAGATTTCAGAGATTAAAACACTTAGAAACCACCTATTCTCTTTCTAAATCTCTGAAAAATGGAGAAACCCTCTGACTATTCTCTGACAAGTTTCACATAAAAGTCTCTTTTTGTTTAGATTTTTTTTTTTTTCTGCAGCATCTTCTGCAAAATGTGCTATATAGTCAGCTTGCTTTGTGGCTAGTAAAAATATTTTCCTAAGCAGATCTGAGTTGGCATATACACAAATACATTTTCTCAGTAATGACAGAACATGATTTGGAAATTGAAGCCCATGAACCAGCAGCAGTCTTTAACACAGTGATACCTGTGCGTAGAGAAATGTGAATGTGTCTCCAAATATACACAGAGGGATATTTGGCTTGTGTAGCCCATAAACAATTGCAATGTGTATTATACCTGTGATCCAAATGCTGGATATATTTTTTTCCTATTGTTTTTACTCCTTTATAAGAGGAAAAATAAACCATTTTTTAAATGTATGTATATAACTCATCCACATTTACAATCTTCAATGTGTTATGTAGAAGGATTAATATTTTAAAAATACCGTGGGTTGGAAAGGGAAATTTAATCTTTGGGATACTATTATAGAAGATATGTTTGTAGGACAATTATTTTTTGAAAAAGATTTAAAGCAATAACAAAAAGGAGAGAAGAGCAGAACATTTTAGTCTAGGGTGGTTTCTTTTCAATCCAATTTTTCTTGCTAATTTACAGTTAAACCTAGGGGGCAATCGGATTGGCCCTCCCCCTTTGTAAATAACCCAGGAAATGTAATAAATTCATTATCTTAGGGTGATCAGCCCTGTCAATCAGACTTTGAGGAGATGGCAATTTGATTACAGTCGTTCAGGGCCTTTCTGTTTGTTTTCGAGATAATACAGTTTCCTACTATCTGCCGCTCCTATCTAGAGGCAACACTTAGCAGTAATTGCTGTTGCTTGTTGTCAAAATTTGATCATTGTTAAAGGATTGCTGCAAATAAATACACTCTAATTTCAGTCCAAAACTGCTTTACGTGGCCTTTGATTTGCTCGAGTCTTCTTTGCTCAGAGTCGTAACGTAATAGCGAGGGAAGATTGCAGCAGCGCAGGGCGCCGGTGTCTCCTCAGGTCAGAACGGCTAGGACTTGTGAGCCTCTGCGCGTCTGTCGCAGCCCTAGGTCCAGGGGCTACCGAGAGCTTCCTCAGATCACCCCGTTTGGGTGGGTGAAGGGAAAGAATCCAATGACAAAGCTCATAGAGTTTCTGCGTTTGTCCACTTTTGCGAGCCGAGCGTGGAGCCGGGATTTGCGGACAAAGGGTCTGATGGCCGGAGCTGGGTTGTTTAGGCCTGGAAGGAAAGCGGCAACAGGTGACCAAACGGCCTCGGCCTTTCGGACCTGGTGACCGACCACCAGGCCAGGCAGCTCAAGCAGCCGAAGATGGTTCCCTTTCTTAATGGTTCAACTTTTTGGAACGGGGTGGGGGGTGGCGAGTAGAGACCCGCGTCCCACCGCGGGCTTTCCCGGGGGGCGTTTCTCGAGTCTCCGGCCATGCCGAGTCGCGCCCAGCCTGACGCCGGCCTCCCGACGCCACTCCGGGACTGCATGCTCTTCAACTAATTAGTTGTAATTACCCTCCGCGGCTGGGGCCTGGCTTGTTTGTGTTTGGAGCTCCTTCCTCCCTCCACGTCTTTTCCCTCATCCCCGCCACGCCTCCCTCCCCAGCTTCTCTCTGCCTCCTGATTTCTCTGCCGAAATCAGTTGTTTGAGGAGAAATTAGAGTCCAAGGAGACCTTGGTTAGGTGTATGGGTTAGGGCGTGGATGCCGAGAAGACCGCGCAGATGGGAAGGGGGCAAAGGGAGGGGTGTGCACGGAGGGGACGAGAGTCCTCGCCGCCGGGGACGGGAAAGCCGCGGGAAGGCAGCGGGCTCCACTCGCAGCCTCGAGCCTCCTGGACCACAGCGCTTCCCGTTTACACTCTCCCTCGTCGACTTTTGTTCTGAAGACACACGTAAGTTTAGGAGCTCAGCCAGGGTGGAAAGGTCACAGGCATTCCATTGCTCCCGGGTGACAGCGCGCCCCGGGCCAGGGGCAGCCACAGGTTTTCAGGAGGACCCTCAGCCCGCGCCCCTCGGCCTGGCCGCGCCGACCTGCCCAGTCTAGCGTTGGGGCTCTTGGAGCCCTCCCTGGCAGAGCTGCGTCCCCGCGGCGTTTGAGGTTGGTAGACAGAGGCCACAAGTCACTTGGCAGTGGCCAGGGCGTATGGCGCTCGGCCTAAAGAACACGAGAGGCGTGCAGGCGGGCAGCGGGTTCCGAATGTCCGGGATCCACGTGCCCGCGACCTTCTGCGTCTCCTCGGACCTAGGATCAGTGGCTCCAGGACGTCGAAGCTGCATCCAGCCCCTGGCCTAGGCCCAGCCTGGCCCTTGAGAGCTCGACTGGGCGGCTCCGAGTAGTGGGCCGCGGGATAGAGAGGCGGGCGTTTGGGGAGGGGGCAGCCCTGGAGCCCTGAAGGAGCGCGAGTTGGGTGAGCGATCCCTGGTGTCGTCTGGATGCAGAGTGGGTTGTGGGCGCCGCTTACTCCTCCTTCCTGCGTCCCGAGTCCCTGTGGCTGAAGAAGGAACCGGGTATAAGGGCAGTGCTCGGGCTTCTGCGGCCGGCGAAGAGCCCTTCGCCGAAGTTCCTGACAGTGTTTACGTGCTTGCCAGGGGAAGGTTTCTTAGCAATCATTTTCGCCCTCTTCGATTTCAACATTTGAAAATTGGTCATGGAAGACATATGCGTCGAGGACGGTGTTTGTATTAAATGTATATAGCAAAAGTAGTTATTTCTACACAAGTTCCCTACAGAGTAGTTTAGAAGCTGTTTGAATGGAAGGTCAGAAGTTCTCATTATTCTGATTTTTAAAACCACATATGTAATGTCTTCTACTATCAATATATTTACATTTGGATTCTTATATTCAATTTAAGAAAAATCAATCCTGCCAACCTTATTTAATCGGGGAGAACTACTTGTTTTTTGGTGGTTTACACATTTGATTTGTACTTTTCAGCAGTAAAGGTATTTTTTCTGTAAAATATTCTAAGAAAGCTCCTTGATATTTTAACTAAATTAGCTTGCAACACCGGGTAGGACCCAGCAGTGGGGATCTGGCTAATTTTGAAATTAGCCTCTGTAGAAAACTTTAGGATAGCATTTTCTTCTTTAAGTAGCAGTGGGCACATTTATTTTCTTACCAATTTATGCCATGAGCAAGTAAATGCCAGCGTATTACATGCCACTGCAAACTTGCATTTGGTGTATTGCATGTCTGGTAGGAATCCATGCTGTTTTCAGGATTGTGTAGTTAGCAGATCTTTTTTCACCAGACTGCATGCAAACAAGCATGCGTTTTATGATTTATCATTCCACACAGTTTGTCATTAATAATTGATGTTTGCAGAGGACTAAGAATTGATTGTGCTGGTGGCCCATAAGCTCTTGGCTGTTTCCTGTGGGGTCAGAAACAAGGGTCAGGAAACAAGAGTGCCTCATAGCCCTACTAGGATCTCTTGAACTTTGATAGGCGAAGAAGGGACATAAAACCTTTTCTCTCCCACCCAGTTCCCTAGGGGTCTCAGTTTTTAAGGTGGAGGACCATTTGTTTTGTTCTTAATGGTGCAAAACTCCACAGAGGCCCTGAACCCTCTGTTGGTTCAGGGTGCCTGGCCAGGCTACCCAGGAGGGACAGGACGCATCCACGGTGGATCCAGGCCCTGGATACCAGCATTCTCCCTGGCTATTAGTAGCACCTGAAGCAAAGCTGGTTGGAATGATAATTTCTACCTACATGCCACATCTTGGAGTTCCTGGGGGAAGGGTCTCATTTGCTTCTGAGTCCAGTTGCCACCCCTGGATCCTGCCTGTTGTCACAGGGCCTTCTCTTTAGACTCCTCTCGGCTCATTTTAGAATTGGTTCATGAAGCCATTAGCCCTTCCCACCCGGTCATAAACAAATGTCCTGTTAGGGGCAAGATTGATGGTGGCCCTGTAGCAAAGCCAGCCAGGCTGGTCAGAATACGATTCAGCACCAGCAGTCATTCTTCCGCCAAGCAGGGGGCTTTGGGGGAGAGGCAGGGAGAAAAATGACGAAGAGACTTTGTCAGAGTGCTCACCCCATTAAGTTGTGGCGAGTAGGGGAACAGAGGGCAGGCAAGCCATAAACTCAGGAGAGCTCCCAACAAGCAAAGCCTCGCTTATTCAGACAGTGGCTACCAGGCATAAAAATCCCACTGAGATTTGCTATGGGTCGGACCCTAAATGCTAGTTTCTGAAACCCCATTTTCCTGAAAGCTCCTATTTCAATTTATAACAAGGCCAAGAGGTTCCTTGTAAAGAGCTTTTATTAATGGCTTTTCTTTACTATTTTGGCTCTATATTCATAGCCAAAACTTTTGAGGCCATCTCCCCTTTTTTGAGTGTAAATCCAATATAATCATTAAGTTTTGTGTCTCTGTCTCTATTCTCCTGTCCCTTTCTTTGCCTCTGTCACTTTCTCTCATCCCTCTCTCTCCCAGGCCCTCACAGATGGCCTTGAAACCCCTAAGTTTCTCCCAGATGTCCTTCCTCTAGTCGGACGGCCTCCTTGGTGGCCTGCAGGCCCAGGCGCTGAGCCCTCTGGGGAATGGTTCAGATGAAGGGGACCAGAGCTTACTCCCAGGCCTTGGCCAGACCTGGGGCCACACGGGAGCAGGGGTTGCAGGTCCAAGTCAGGTTGAGAAAGGAGCAATACTTAATTAAATGAATTCCAGCTCCAAAATCCATTCAGAGGAATGAAAGCCACTTCTCCACAACATTGTAAACGTCATTAGGAGTGGAAAATTGAGCAAAATGTACCATGTCTGCCTTATTGGAAACCAAAATACGGCGTAGAAAGCATAAGGCCCAACTTAGGATCTTCGCTGTGCTCTTTTCCCATCTTACCCTGGCTCCAAAGAAACCCTCTGTTTTCTATTATTATTTTTTTTGTTGTTTACTTGATTTTTTCCCTCACTGATTTTAAATTTGCAGCATATTGAGCGTATTATAGGAGATGCAGTAGGATCTGGAATTTCCTTGCCTACGAGTGAGGGTCTTCTAGAGGTGAGGGAAGGGCGTAGTTTCCACCGGAAACACAACCCAAGAGGAGAGGCCAGGTCTTCTTGGTCCTGAGAGGGCGTGGCATTGCTTCTAACTCAGAATCTCCCTAGTTGGCATTGAGAAGGTGACCCCAAAAGCCTCAGTGTCGCTTCCTTAGGTCTCTTGCTCTTCCAGATAAGGCCTCCCTCTGTTGTCCCAAAGAGCATCTTCTTTCTCTGGTCCTCCTTGGGTTCCTCCAAGCCTGACAATCAACACTACTTGTCATTTGGACTAAACTGCCCGTCCTCTTCTCCTAGCGTCTAGGGAGACTGGGTGGGCTGCTCATTTGCCCTCTAAGTCAACACACCTTGGTGCTACTTGGGTGGGCATAGGAGTACAATTTGTGAGCCCAGGGAGTAAGCAGTGGGTGGGCAGCCAGAGCCAGGCCGTGGGGCCTCTTCACTGACCTGGGTGGTGATGCCCTGGATCATCAGTTCTGGGGCCTTGTAGGGTCTAGGAACATAGAGGAGGCTCTAGTGAGGGGCAGTTTGAGGACATCTGGGGATGATTTAGATTGAGAGGTGAGGGAAGGAGCGAGGGAGCGATAGACAGAGACAGAGAGAGACCTTCCCTCAGCCGCTACCTACTGGAGGGAAAAGCAGGAAAATCAACACATTTAGCGCCATTGACTCATAAGGCCTCCGCATTTCCTTCAGTATGAAAGCAGGTCATTGGTCCCGGAGCCTGGGCCAGGGTCTTGTTAATCGCTACAGTTGTGAAACTGGACAGGAGTCGGGAGCACGTGTTTAGGCGCCGATCAGATATTTAAAAATCTGCCAGTGGAGGAAAAACGAAAACTCTTTCCCCCCGAGTGGAGCAAAATGCATTCCTGTCGCTGCAAAGTAAGGGCTCTGGAGGCTTCGGATGCCTGTCCCTGAAGCCTGATGCGCCGGGCCCGTGTCGTGGGGCTCAGCGGTCCCCCAAGGTGGGCAGGTCCGCAGCGCCTGGGAGGCTTTCCAGAGCCCGGGCACACAGGACAACAGAGGCCGCAGAGCCGGGGCCGGGAACCCGGCTTCCTTGTGGTTCCAAAGAGGATTTTTCTTATTGTTACGCGCGAAGGACACAGGCGGACAACGGCCGGGTCTCGCAGCGGGCGGTTCGGGTTGCGGCCCTCTGAGGGAGGCGAGCTAACCAGGTGGGAGGGTGTCGCTGGAGCCTTCTCCCCAAGGGTCCCAGGGAGAGCCGAGGCGATTGGCCTCCACCTTTGTTCCCACAGGGGCTGCCTAGGCGCTAGAAATTCCTAGAGAGAACTCAACGGGGGTGATCGTTGATTTCTGGGGGTGAACTCAACCGGGGGCCCTGCTTGGCTTCCTGAGCTCCCACTCTCACTCTAGTTCCACGGAATATCGGGTTGGTGCAGAGCAGCGATGTACAGTGTTTGGTGACCGGGAAATAAGATGACATTGCTTTGCATTTGTCTGCTGGCTCCTAGGCGGGCCTACCCGCCGACTCAGTCTCCGGGAACAGGTCCGTGGAGCCAGAGGCCCTGGGGTATCGCCAGGATAAGACCTTTCTCTCCCTGGCTCTGCCTGGGAGAAGTGGCACAGCAGGAAAGCCTCGCCAGAAGGCCCTTCCCAGGCAGCTTCCTCGCCATAAAAAGCCAGATTCCAGCCGAGGTTCTGACCCCTTCCAAATATACATTCACTCGCCGGCGGACAGCCACTCTAGCCCAGGCCTCGGGCTGTGAGGCTTCTTCACAGGCTGGGCCCGCTCACCGCCTCCCAGCATAATAGTGGGAGTCGGGGTTCCTCAATTTCACTTGCCTCCCCTAGGTCACCAACCCATCTGCTCTCGGACTTTGGACCCTAGGCTTCTGAGCGCCGGTGCCGCGTGCGCCCTGAGCGCACCGGCACATTAGTGAGGCCAGGGATGCGGCTGTGGAGGGTTTTCTTCTTAACGACACTTCTCCATCACCTCCTCAGCTCCCCGCGGGTGCTCCCGGGTGGGGAGCACGAGGCTGTCGGCGCCCCGACACGTGTGCAGGGCCAGACCGCCGCTTCAGGGCGGAGGGACGCGCTGCCAGCGCATGCGCACGCGCGGCGCTGCTCATTCCCCCGCGGTCTGGAGTCCCAGTAGCTCGGCCCCTTTCCTCTCCGCCGAAGCTTGGAAGCCTAGAGACCTAGAGCCTTGCCCCAGGGCACAAAGCTGGTGAGCCGGGTGCGCAGACCAGCCTAGGCCTCCGCAGCCGCCGTCAGGGCTCTGCGGCACAGCAACTAAGTGGTCCCAGTGCCAGCGGCCTTACGCTTTGGGCATGCACACAGGCGGGCACCTCGCCTGGGAGTGCAGATATCAAAAGGGGCAGGTGAGAATGGGGCGTCCGCTGTGTGTGACTCCTCACCCTGGAGGAAGGGCGGGAGCCGGGGAGTAGACGGCGGGGCTTGGGGTCAGCCCGCGGTCGTCGGCCTCCCAGCAGAGGCGCTCTGGCCGAGGAAACGGGTGAGGGTGGGGCGGGGCCCTGCCGTCGTATTTGTAAAGGAGGCTTTGGGAGGTCTTTGGGGATAGAGCGCACTCCGGGGAAACACGGGCGAGCCCACAGCGGCCGTCTCCGGCCCGCCGGGAGGCAGCGGCGGCCTCGCAGGCCCGAGACAGTGAAATGGCTGGAAGTCCAGTCGCGGGAAATGATACTGATGGTATACCCCCTCAAAATGTGCTCTATGCCCCTGGCTGTGCGCTGGGGAGGGAGCGAGGCTGGGAGGTTGCGGGGAGACCTCGGCCTGAATACTGCTTGGGGCAGGGCAGCAGCTCTGCGGAAGAAATCCGTCCCAGACCCTGAATGTTGAAAAAAACACTGGAAATGGTGGGAACCCCCCGACTGCGGAGGGTGGGCCAGCTCTCCCAGAGGCATTGTGTCCCAGTTGTTGCTGCTGTTTGTGAAAATATTCAGTATCCCAGTGACTGAAACCCACAAGTTTTGGAGGTGCCAGTGGCATGTCGGAACATGTATATCTGTTTGTAAGTCACGTCCACACACACAGACACACGATCTTTTCTGTAAAACCCGGGTGGGAGCCCTCTGCACACCCCCACTCTCCATGCCATCTACTCAAGGTTGCAGCTCAGGTCATGAAAAATATATGACCTGTGAACTTGGACTTAACTGGGAAACATCTTTAAACTGAGAATACCCGGTTGGAATTCCCAGATACAAACAAGATGCCTGGGGTGCTCTGAGGCTTTTTCTTGGGGCTTAGAAAGTTATTTGTAAACTACATATTAAAGTTATTTGAAATGAAATTTTAAAGTGTTGGCGCCTGCTATCATCATTAACAACACAGGGAGGGTCTCATTCACCAGCAGCTGATCAACAGGCAGCCAAGGGTTCTGTCGAATCTAGTGTTTGGTACTGGTAAAGGCGACTAAAGGAGAAGGAGCAGTTTCTGTAGGGGTGTACTGGCCCACGATCTTAGGCCTGAAAGCAGGTTTCTTAAAGAGCCACCTTGCATGGAGCATTATCTTCTCAATACTTTAGCACTTCCCTTAAAGATTCTGCACACTACAGGGACAGGCCTTTGCCTCTAAGCAGCTTGAAGAGGTGTAGTATTCTGGACCTAGCTCCCTCTCAGTTTTTTAAAGACAAAAGGCAGAAGACATAGCCCAGGACAGAGTCTGGCAGGCAGGTCTGCCCGATAGTGAGGCTGCTTGGTGGTCCAGGTATCCATGTACCTTGTTGCTAATTTGTGGCACATGCATGTGATTTGACTGCTTTGCTCTTATATTTGAGTACTGAAAATTTAATCTTCTTAATTTTTACTTAAAAAAAAAATCATGGTGGAAGATATTTCATCACATCTAAAATGAATAGTCAAAGCTGGCAGAGCAGGAAAAAAAGGAAAAATAAATTCACTGAAATTGAGTTGAGATTCAAGATAGAAACAACCCTTTAATAAGAATATTCTTAAAGGATGTCCAAATGAAATTAACAGCATGGAAATAAGCAAGCAAGTCTCTCTTTTTTTTTTTCTCCTTTTAAACACACGCTGTAAGGCCTAAAAGCCAAATGAGTGTCCTCCCCCCGCCCCTAGTGAGGGTGCAGGAATAGAGATAAGGTTGCAACCAAAAATATGTTTCGTGTCCTTCAAAAACTGATGCTTCAGACCATTTTGAGAAGAATAATTTAACGGGCTCCACTGGAGTCCCAGTAACCCCCTGCCTAGAATCTCTGCTGGTCTTCACTGAAGAGCTTATTATGTCTTTAGGCTAACAAGCCACAAAACACTGAACTGAATGGTGCCATTGCAAGCCCTAAGGTCCCTTGAATGGCCTCTATGCCTGGGTATGGGATGAGGTGGGGGGTTCAGGGAGTCAGAGGGGGTTCCTGTCCATCAGAGCCAAATCTAAAGGGAATGTGTATGAACGTGTTTATTTGTGAGATTTGTGAGTATGTCTGACAGCGGGATTGTGAGTTGTTTGCAAGTGAGTGAATGTGTGCGTGTGTGAGATGGCATATTTGTAGGTGTGTATTTGTGTTTGTGTTTGAATGTGTGTATCGAAAACTGTGAGTGACAGTGTGTGAGTATGTATGTGTGATTGTGTATGCATGTGTGCCCACCAACCTGCCTAGTCCTGGAGGCCCAGTCTGCCAGGGACCATCTGTTTCCAATTAGCAGCATCCCGATCGAGAGAAGGCCCGTCCTGGGGCAGCTTCTGAGAAGGGGGGGGGGTGCAGCTCAGGCCACCCCAGTTCTGCTCCATCAAAGCTGAGGCTGGCCCTGGCCAGCATGCTGTCGCAGCAACTTGGGCAGCTACACAAAGAGCTCTCTTTCCTGCAGCCAGCCCTTGGAGCCTGGGTCCTCCCCCAGATCATAAACCTGCTGGTGAAGACATTCAGAAATAGTTACCCATACTCACAGGAGCATGTGCAAAGGCTGGAATTCCATTTGCTATAAAGTTTTATTTTATTTTCCTTGGAGGAGGAGTGAGGGGGAGAAGAAGAGTCTTGACCTAATTTGTTCTACAGCAAAATATTGTATTTCATGCAGAAGTATCCACCTGCACACAAATCCTTGCTTGCTGCTTGTGGGTTCCATACGTTTGTATGTCCACCTGCCTTAAGCTGCGCAGATATACCATCACTGTTCAGGAGCACATAACATGAGGTCAAAGCCAGGCCACCTAAATGATGCACTAAGTGAAACTGGATTCAGTGATCTGAGGCCCAGCCTTAAACTTCCTTATTATAATTTCTAATTAATGCTGATGTAATTGAAGTGCATTGTGTCTGGCATATTTTAGGCACTTAATGTAAATTGGTTGATTGACTAAATCAAAATTAGATTTAAAAAGTGATCTAGTACCGAGAAGAAGTTAGAAATAAGTATTGTGTAAGATTTTGACCACAAGGAAAGGCATGGGCTCGGAGACCTCTGAGTAACCCAGGGGCTTTGGCATAGAATGTTTCAACAATATTTACTTACCTTCAAGTTTCTTCTTCTAACTCCCCTCTATTTCTAAAACCTTCTTTTGAGATGATTGGAGCCCAGTGGTTTCAGCAGAGACCAGAGGGGATGTGAATGCCTGCTTTCTGCAGGAACTGGGTTTCCAAATCAGCTGGATAGAGTGACTTATTGTCACCAGGAGGGAGAAAGAAATGTCCCAGGAGGAGGCTTAGGAGGACACTCTGACCAGGTCAGACTCAGGCCTGGCAGGGGTCTGCCAGCAGGGGCTCTCTGAAAAGGGAGCAGGCCTGAAGGAAGCCATTTCACTCCAAGACATGGATTTGGGTGTTTTTGTTTTGGGGCCCTTATAGCTAGCCAGCTGCTTTTAAGACTTGGAGAAAACATCGACATTTACTCTTACTGCTGGTGCACAGAAAGGCCATTTTTTAATAAAAGAGAAAAATCATTTGAAAGCCTCACAATTTCAGTTGTCTAATGACATACTTTCAAGTAAAGTGAACATGTGACTAAAACATCTCGTTGATTTCACAAAATCACTCAGAAGAGTCCTCGACAAAAGGAAAGTGGGCCGAACCCGGAATGCCACGTCCCAGCTGTTGCAAACCTGCCGGCGGGACTACGGAGCAATGGTGACGAGAGTCGCCGGCAACTGTCGGAAGGGCGTGCCCCTCGCCCCTCCCAGGAATACGCCTGCGACCCCGAACCCGCTGGTTCTGCGCAGGGAGCAAGGCCAATGGGGCGGCTCAGGGCTCAGCGGCCCCGCTCAGGCATTGGGGTTGTTCCTCATGAGCTCCACGTCGGCGTCCACCATTTCCCGAACCAGCTCCTGGGACCCGGGACAGGGGGTGAGCGGTAAGGGAGGCGTTTCTGCCACTCTCTCCTGGTGACACCTCCTCCCCTGTGGTGGCCTCCACCCTGCCCTTCCTTGCCCACCTCGTACGCCCAGCTGCCTGCCCCGCCAGACCCTTCCGCAGAGCTGGCCCAGACCCGCCCAGGGGCGAGCAAGCCTACGGGCTCCACTCTGAAAAGGACACTCACATCAAAAGCGACCCGAGGTTTCCAGTTCAGCTTCTGTTTCGCTTTGCTGCAGTCTCCTTGCAGAAAGTCCTGTGGGGTGGAGGGAGAGAGAAAGCAGGCGTGGTCGGGGGTAGCGGGGTCCCGAGTCGTGGGAACCCTCGCCCTCCCACGGCTGTCTGCGCACAAGGCTCCGGTTTCCCTCCTTTTGGTCCCCGCCAGGCACATTGTCTCGGCTCTCGGAGCCGAGCCGTAAATCTTGCGAACGTCGCGTTGAAGAATGCGCTGCACAGACCAGTGAGGTCCGTGACAGCCTTTCAGTCCACAGCTCGCCCAACCCTCCCGTTCACTGCGTCCCACCGACGCTTAATCAACCTCTCTCAACCATTCTCTCTCTCTCTCTCTCTTTCTCTCTCTCCCCACCCGCCCCCGTCTCACACACAGTCTCTTTTGTCTCTGTCTCTGTCTCTTGTCTCTGATATATTCTCTCTCTCTTGTCTCTTGTCTCAATATACTCTTCTCTCCTTCCACCTTCCGACTGGGACGCTTTTTTTTTTTGATCAGATACTGTGAGAACTGTTTCGAATTACTGCACTTCTCAGACAAGAAAAGTGAGTAAATCACCAGATCCGCCCCCAGCCTCATCCTGCATCCTGGCCCGCAACTCCTCTCCTGTGCAGGGGGACGCACCGCGCCCTACATCGGCGTGGCGGTTCCACCTCAAGCCACCAGCCGCGCAGCGTGGAGGCGCGCAGTTCTGGGGGACCTTGTTCCAGGGGCGGGCTGTGCGCTCCTGTTTCTAACCCTGCCAGTAGTTCGGCACAATTTTTCCCCGGCGGGCAGCTTCAAGCTTTTCTGACTCTCGTAAAATGGCAGTTCATACTGTCATTTAGCACAAGCACATGCACATAAAATGAAACTGAAGTTTCACGAAGCAATCCTCATCCTGATTGTCCAGGGGCACAAAAACAGTATTTTATATTCTTTTCCATTCCTTAGAAAATGCTGCTCTTGACTCACTTACTTCATCCCACGACCCACTAACGAGGGGCAACCCGCAGTTTGAAAACACTGCTCTGAAGAGCATGCACCCAGCAGCTTCGTAGCTCTCCTCCCTGTGCCCAGTGTCCCCCAATCTCCCCGTTAATTTTCAAACAAACTTCAAGCTCCTGTAGGAAAGACTGGGGCCGCCAATTGCTTGATACTTGAGTTTCTCATCCCATCTGTCAAGGCCTTATCAAAATGCAGAAAAATATAAAACAGTACGCCTACGACTCTGGTAGAGTCTGCTCCTTCAGCTTTACCAGTTCCGAGCAGAAACTGCAAACACACCAGGGCTTGGGAGAGTTTCCATTCATTTAAAAGACTTCTTTGAAAGGAAAACTGGCTAAAAGAAAAACTAGAGGAGTATAAAGTAATCCTGCATCTCAGCCCTCACTCACTAATTTTTCATTACAGCTCTTGAAGACTGAGTTAGAAGAAAATTAAGGTGAGAATTTCAAGATGATTTGCAAAAAGAAAGGGGGTGGGGAGAGGAAGGAAAGAAGAAGAAAAAAGAATGAAAAGTACTTCGAAATAGACCACTTTGGGATAAGATAAACATTTAGCTTTTTCCATATACAAATGTAGTTATCAAATAGTACACAAGATATGAGTTCTCAAAACAGAAGAATATGAATGCAGTATGAAAATAGCTGAACTTTAAACATGATAAATACCTCATCAAGACACTATTTGAGCTACACAGAATACTAAAGAACGACCTGAAATCAGTTATATCAAAAGAAAGTAACAGATAACTAAGCTGCAATTGAAAACCTTCCCCACTCATTTTCTTCAGACTCCCCTGAAAGGAGGCAGGCCTAGGGGGTTTGTTAGAGACAGTGAGAAAGGCCACAAGAGGCTGGGCAGGACCTGCTTCGAAGGACATCCTGGGCATTCACCTTCACCGATAAGCCAATCCTACCAAAGGGTGTCTGGATGCTAGTTCTGAATATCTGTACTTTTTGCTTGAAATTGTACTCTGAGAGAGTACATTCAACGACTCACGTCTCAATCTTCCATCGTTACTTTTTAGGGTTGAATAAATTAAACTCCCAAAGGCTTTCCATTTCACAATACACTCAAGTACTGATTTCCCCTCTAGAGTGTTAATCATAGTAAAAGAAGTTATTTCTGCTGGCCTCAAAAGTCCATACACAGATTCTTCAGGAAAAGTAGGATATGAAAATTAATAATTAGCAATTTAAGACAGTGCTACATTCAACTGGAAATATAAGTGGAAAAACAAATTAATTTATTTCTCTTTCCTTTCCCTAAATAAACTTGTATATACTTGTACAATACTTCTATTTTACTGTAAGAGTCACACAAAGATATTCATTCTTTTTCCCCAGAGGGAGCTGTGAAATGTGGAGTCATGAAGCAACATAGCTTTCCCTCAAATTCTATAGCAGTTAGCTTAAAGAAACATGGTTATTGTTTAATCACACACATAACACTTGTTGTAAATCAACTAGCATTGCATAGGATGCAATTCATGGCTCTGAACTTATAGTTAGCAAAACCCTAAAACCAAGTTTGGCTTCAAATGATCTCAGTAGGCTTGGGAAAGGGAGCTTTGTATTGTAATTATGTTTCCTGTATTTTTCTACGAGTAGCTCATAATATAAAAACAACTAGGGAACTACAATTTAGGGGAAAAATGGTTTTCAAAAGCTTAGAAACAGACATTGCTACCATACACTGTAAAAGTATTTCATTGAAACCAGAGACGCACCCAGTTAAATTTCCCAATTTAGTTTTGAGCCCAGTTCCTACATTCCAGTCTAGCAGCTTACTTTAACCTCCTGCCAAGGCTCTGTCTCCCTGAAATTTAATTAGACCAAAAGACCTTGTGAAGGGAAAGGAGAAGTTCCATCAAAACGAAACAGCAGCTCTTTATGCCAGCTGCAACTGAGCTAACATCTAGAGTAGTCCATATGCTTGTGCCCCAATCAGCTTTTAGGGAAAGATTAAGGACGTCCCAGCCTGTTTTACACTTCGCTGCTCCTGAAGGACTTTCATATCTCTTCCTATTTGTCCTTTAGAGAAAAAATATAGTAAATGATTTAGTCTGTAAGGTTTGTGGCACAAGGTGTACTTAAAAGGTGGCTTGGGGCAGGCCTGGTGGAGTGCATGTGGCTCTGGGATGACATGGAAACACTTCTTTAAATAGGCTTCTGCTAGGCCGAAGAGAAACGAGATTGTAGAAGCTATATTCTTCTTTTTTTTTTGGTGGTGGAGTGGAGGGGCTGGGGGAACTGTAGTCTTACAAGGACACCAGGAACTGCTCTTCTTATAGGACTGTGTGGAGTAATATGGACGGGGAGGAGAAAATAAGGCCACAATATAGTTTCCTTTCAAATTTCACAAATCCTCTCCACTAGGGTGTGATCAGCTCCTAAGGATGAGAGAGAAGAATGAGTTCATCTGTTTTGCTCTTCTTTTTTTGAAAGTTCGGTTCCTTCTCTGTTTATAGACTTAAAAGCTATAGTATAACAACAGGGGCAAAAGCTGAATTAAAGTGATGATTTTACGTACAGTTTCCAAAATGGACTTTGTGTACTGGGTGGTCTGGAACCTTTCTTTAAAAAAGATAATAAAGCTCTGAGAAAAATTTAAAGCATTTCTATGTGAATATGACATTTCCTGAACTTTGGCTCCTGGTATATTCACCATTTCCATTGCCATTCCTTAGGTGAGCTATACAGTTTCAACGTGTGATTTATTATTGTCAAATTCAATTAAGGTAAGCTGAACAGCATGAGCAAGAGAAAATGTATATGTCCATACATATACATGTGACTACTGTTGACTTGTTTGACCTTTAGGAGCTGTCCTTTAACTTTATGTCCAGGCATAAACTCTAAAGGCCAAGGCCAGTGGTCAGAGTTGCGAACAGCAGCACAGCAGGAGGGAATGTTTTACTGCAGCAATTTTTCAGGCTTTCCTGGCTTATGTTCTTGTTATAGTAAACTGATAAAGAGCCAGACCAAATCCTGGAAAAGTCATTAAGCCACTTTCTGAGCCCACAGTAGTTAACACGAAGTCCAGAAAAGCAGAGACCATGCTGTACCATTATCTTCTACTGTAACTATAGTTCCCTCTCCTCAAGTCTCCTGGGCACCTTTTCCTCTCCATCAATATAGCAACATATCTTTAAATGACATTGATTAGTTTTCTTTCCTTCCCCCATTTTATTTTATTTTGATTATTATTTAATACATTAATTTCCTTTGATACGCACCCACTTTCCCTAAAATAATTGTGGTGAATGTTATTAAATAAATTGTATAACATATATTTTCAAAGTTCACATTCTCAATTTTTTTCTTCCTCTTTCCTTGAGGTTGCATTGGGAAAATTTTAATATATATTTCAAATTTTGTGTTGGATACCATGTTTCCTCAACAGGTCTGCTTGTAAGGTTTGCAAAGGACATCTGTTTAGGTGGAGAAACATTTTAAGACTGTGTGCTCTTTTGGCAGGATGTTGTTAAATTTCTAATGTGCATATTGAAAGAAATTGACTCTTGAGTGCTATAAAGAAGAAGATGTATAGACAGTGGATGTTAATAAGGAAAATTATGGTTGATGAAAACCCTGGTGAAACGTCTTCAAGAATTTAAGCTATGGAACCGTGAGCAGCACTTGATATTCATTCCTTTCCTTCCACGTTTCTTAAAGAAAGCAAAATTGAGGAATAGTTCAGGTTCCAAGGGAATAAAAGAATGCCAATGAATTTGGTTCTTGATCTAATTTTATGTTAATGGAGAGTGAGCAGGAAAAGATTTACTCTTGGGAAAATGTTTCTTTTTAGAAAAACAGAATTGCTAAAACAAAACAAAACAAAACAAAAACAAACAAACAAACAAAACCCAAACCCAAAAAACTTCAGTAAAGTGGAAAAAACTTCAAAATTGCAAGAATATCCCAGTTAAGATTCAAGATATGCAACTGAGAGTCAGTAAGAACGAGAAAAAAAAAAATTAAGTCTGAAATTTCCCCCAGAAAGTTCGCAATATAATGTCTTTTATGGAGCAGTTTAAACTCTTACATGTTCATAAATATATCCTTTGATTGAAACCTTCCCAAAGAGAGAGCGAATCTCAGAACAGTAAGAAATGCGGTGGCCTTAATAACAGTAACGAACATTTCCCCTCTCTCTTCCCTTTTACTGCTGTATATCAACACAAACTGAAATTGAAGCCAGGCATCCCCTTTAATGACAAGGGGTGATAAGAGACAAGGAGAAAACGGCAGGCTGTCTCGTCTGCTCAGGAAGCTGGACTCAGTGGGACTGTCCATCAGCAGGGGCTGACAGAATGCCGGCAGAGCCCAAAAAAATGTTTGGGCTCGACCTCAGGGAAATTGAGTCAGTCAGCACTGGCTCCAAAGAGTATAATGACAATAGAGATAGAGTGGCAAAGGGAGCAAAACAGAGTGAGCAGGCCCTGCATCATGTCCCTGTCCTCAATTACCTGGGGAGAGGCTGCTGGGAGGCTATCAGCACAGGGCAACACACATGTACCCTGGACTGAAACTCTGATTGAGCTCTGTCACCTCCACTGGTGGCCTCAGACGTGAGCCCCGTTAGTTATGACTATGGATGTGCTGTCCTGACCTCCTGGGTAGTGCCTGAGAGAATCTCTAGGAATTCGTGACCCCTTGGGTTGATCCCATTTTTCTTGGCTGGAGACCACTTATTTTCAATTGGTAGAATTTGTCATTTGGAATCAGTAGCAATTAAGAGCTACCACACAAAGGGAAAGGAATCCATCTACATGTATACACCAGACACTTATGAAAAATGTCTACCTAGCACGATAGAGCTTTCTTGGAAAGCTCTTCCTTATATGTCTTCCTTATATGTCCACTTGTAAATAAAGCCTAATGCGGTTAAAAATATTCACTTTATAAAGGGAGAACCCAATTACTAGTATTTTTAGTGCAGCCTATATATAGATACATCTTTTTTCATTTGTATTTTTAAAATACAAAGTTTTAGCATAAAAAGAGAAATGTAGTTAGACAAAAGGGGCTCTCTATAAGACACACAGACATTACAATTATGTAGGACATAAACTCATTTAATTTCTTTTTAAATAGAGTTTCAAAAAATATTCTGGAGAAAATCCTTTCAGGCAGATGTGCTTGAGATGTGTAGAGACAAGGAGAGTGATTCGTTCTCCTCTGGGGAATATACACACATATTCCATACAATTTATGCCATACTGAAACCCAGCTTCTCTCCCTTGTTCTAGGCACACTTCTGCCATCTGCACCATCCAGCCTAGTAGGCCTTCAAGGCCTGTCCTGTTCAGCCAGGCACTGGTCTGACCAGGCTGAGCAGAGAAAAGCACTTCTCATAAGCTCTACCTAGCATCTTCTGGGGAGCTGTCTACTCATAGGTGGTGTTTAATAGGTGCTTTAAATAGAATAAGCAAATAAGATTTGGGGATCTAGTTTTGAATCATACCCATTTATGAGGTACTATATCTTTCTGTACCTGTTCTACATCTATAATTATAATTATAGAGCTAAGTTTTTTGGTTAGCTTTCTCTCTCTCTCTCTCTCTCTCTCTCTCTCATTCTCTCTTTCTTTTTCTTTCTTTTTTAGGCGAGGCCACCCTTGGTTGACCTCACAGATTGCAAGGACCTTGTCAGCTTACAATCCGCTATTTTTTAATTTTTTATGCCTTCAGCACCTGGTCTTCCTAGCTGGTCTCCTAACCAAGTACTAACCAGGCCCGACCCTGCTTAGCTTCCGAGATCAGACGGGATTGGGCTTGTTCAGGGTAGCATGGCCGTAGACTAGTGCTTATAAGAGTATCAACCTAGGGAAAGTTTAAGTACTGTAACCGAAGCCATCTTGATTCTGATTTCTTCCCTGATCTTCGCCCTAACCACTTGATATGGGGGTTGACTCACAGTTGTAAGGCAGGTCCAGTTAATGAAAGGAAGATAAGATTGTTAGTGAGCTCAGCATTCCAGGCTTCAAAGCCAGCACCATCTTTGTTGGAAATTACTGGTTATGATTAATAACTGGATCTAGGGTGTAAAGATTTACCCATGCTGGTAGAAGGTGACACAAACCCCGAGGAAAGGAGATAAAGCACCTTTAAGTGGACTGATTAAAGATTGTTGGGACATAATTGGCAAGTGGCACTCTGGAGCACAAAACACAGGCTGCTTTCCTTTTTCCACTTAGTACTTTTTACCCTCAAAGCACTTTATATACATTAGCTAATTAAATCTCCAGATAGTCATATTCATAATGCAACTCAAGAGATCTTGTATCTGTTTCTGGCAGCCTCATTCCTAGGTGTGAAGGCACTGTACAAAGTATCTGTGAGGGGCACAGCCCGACTGTCATTTGGCTTATCTTCAGCCTACATGTGGAGGGAAGATACCTTCCATCCGGGAAGGCAGACTCAGGCCACAGGTGACCTCTAATTGTACAAGGTGAAAGTGATTTTCCTTAAGCTTGTTCTGTTCCACTTTGTTAGAAAATCCACTCCACTCCTTAGAAAAGGCTCCTCCATGTCTTTTGAACGTTAATACTAAAGAATATCGTAAATGATATAAATGTCTCCATAATATAAATGGAATATTTTTTCCTTTGGGGTTTTCCTCAACTTATATAATATATTAGGTCACTCAAATTCAAGACACCCACTTCAATAATCCTTCCTTCCTCCCTCCCATCCATCCATCTACCCACCTATCTAAACCAAAATAGAAATGACATGACAGGGTCATTCAGACATATATCCAAAAGTTCATTCAAGCATTTATTGTCTCAATAACTTCTTAAGAACCTCTAAGACTAACCAGGCAACTGATAACATTCAAATTCTTGCTTTTTGGTTGTTTCTCTGGGGATTTTCATATTTGAGGAAAATTTAAGACAACTACTATGAGATTTGTTAATAAGATTTTTGAGAAGCATGGAAAAAAGATGAGTATTAAGATGAATCTTGAGGTTTTCTATGAATTTACTTATCATTCGTTTTCCTATTATCATGGTTTATAGAGAGTTTTACCAGGTTGTTGGGTATCTGCACTACATGGTTACCTGGCATTCTTTCTTTTGTATCTTTGTAAGGGCAAGAGAAGCCTACACCTGAATGCATCTACAGAGATATTTAGACAAACTCAATTAATGTCACAAAGCCATGGTAGGGTTTTGGACTAAAAGCCAAAATTTCTGGTTCTTAGTCCAGTACTCACAAAGCTCGGTAGGACAAACCCTCCCCAGAAAGTACTGTAAGCCATATACTTTCTGCTACATTAATCTGAGTGGCAAACAGATCTCTAAATAATAAAGACTATATCAACATGTGGAAATATCAATATATTTCAATGCTGAATGAAAGAGATGGTCAGAGAAGATTCGACATTTATGAAGTTCTAGGACAGGCAATTGAATTGATGGTGATAGAAATTAGATCAGTGCTTACTAGGAAAGAGGACTGACAGGGAGGGTGCACAAAGGAATCTTTGGGAGATGTTTTATATTAATAGTAGTGTAGGGTTCATGAATGTGTGTTTGTCAAAGCAGATCAAACTATATAGTTAAGATTTGTGCATTTTACTTTGTATAAATTATAGTTTAATAACAAAATATTCTTAGACACCAACAACACACAGACATCACTGGAGAGACCTCATTTCATAACATGGCTCAACCACTTAGTTGCGTGACATTGGGAGCAAATTCTTAACGTTTCTGGGCCTCGGGGTTTAAATCTGTAGAATGGGGAAAATATCACCTATCTTTCAGGGATGCTATGAGAATTAAAGATTATACATAGAAAGTAGCTAGTAGTATTTCTAATTTATTACATTCAGGTTTTCTGTTAAGGCTAGCCATTGTTGCTTTTGTCACTAAGTTGTAAGAAAAGTTATTCTTCTAATTTCTTGTAGTAACATTATGAATAAAAATGTGATATTTTAAGTGGGTTGTCTTATAGTTTTTCTTTCATATTTATATCCTGCATTCCAATTTTATCCTGCATTCCAATTCAACTTCTATTTTTGCATAATCACTTTGAATAATTGTAACCTGAGTACACAGAATTTTGTATTCTGCTTTGACCATTCTCATGAGCTTACGTCCCAGCAGGAAGAGACAGTCAAGAGTACAGGAGATATGAATAAGATCATTGCAGCTGTGGGGGAGCGCTAGGCAGAAGACTGAAGAGGGTGTGAGCTTGTTAAAGAGTGGGAGGGTTGGGTGGGGGTGGAGAAGGCCTTCCGAAAGAGGTAACATTCGATTAAAGATTTCTATGACAAGAAAAAGCAGTCACATGAAGACCCAGGGTAGGAGGGTCTCTTGAGGACACCACAGGTGCAAAGGCCTTACTTAGGAAGCAATACACTCTATCTGAGGAGCAGAGAGAAGGCTCTGAGTCTGGATAGAGTGACCGAGGGCGATCGAAGCCCAAAATAAGATAGGAGAGGTAAAAATGGTCAGTCAGATCACATCTGGGTAATCTCTATAATGGGGCTCAGGCCTTTCTGAGCAAAGCCATGCTGTCACAAGACTTCTTCTCTAGTCACTGATTGTCCCTTAGAGCATCTGCAGCTGGTCAGCCACAATTATAAAACTAGCTATCTCAGATCAAAAGTTTGATTTTCTGACACTAATGCAATTTTGAAAGTAAGTGTAGGACTTATTTCTAGCTATGTTTTAAAAGGATGGGCGAGTTATTTTTGTCTGTCATGCTCCAACTCTAATGACAAACTCCTTTTCCCCCTAAAAAATCTGCCACTGTTTGATGTGTTTGGGCCACCCAACCTAGAAACATCTGGCTATTCTTGAAGGGATTAGGTCTAGGCTACTGCAGTTGGGAGTCAAGACTATGTCCAGCTGGCCATGTAGGAAACAGGGCCAAAGGTCCTGAGGCCAGAGGTCAAAGCCTGTCCTGTTTCTCTGGCACCTCCTGGAGTGTGAGGTTGGAAGGCTGTCCTCTTCTGGCCAAATGATGAAACATTCAACCTCCTGAGGGCTACTGAGATGGTGTCCCACCCTTCACTTCCTCCTGCGTGAGCAGAATCCTGGCTGGAGTGAAACTGTAACCACGAATTCTCCTTGTTGGCCAGAAGCCTCTCTCTTCTCTACCAGATTTCAAAAGAATGAGACACAGCACTGAAACTTGCTTGGGTTTTAAAAGGTTTTTTTTTTTTTTAACCAAATTGTGTGTGTGTGTGCACGTGCTATGTAAAAGTTTACTCATCTACGAACCTGCTTTACTTCAAAATTTACAGTACTTTATCAGCTTACTTTGCAAAGTATGGAGTTTGGATTTTATTCTGAGCTACTGAAGGGCTTTAAGGACTGCAGGCGTACACTCTGCTAGTTGTTTTCAGACCTCACTGTAGGTGTTGTGTTAGAGGGGGGCTGTGTAGGAGAGGAGACTAGCTGAGACAGTGGCTACAGATGTGGTGAGAGATGGTGGCAGCCTGGACTAGTGGGGTAGTGGTGAGAATGGGAAGATAGAAGTGGATAAACTTGGGACCTATTTTGGAAGCAAAGCAGAAAGAGGACTTGCTGATGAAGTGAATGTGGGGGTGAGGGAAAGATGATTCACAGAGAACTCATAGGATTTAGGCTTGAATGAGAACCTTTTCATTGCTTTCAAAGGCACTATGAATTTACAATGCTACTAGCAAAGTATGACTGTAACATTTTATCATAACCCACCGGCATTAGATATTATCTCTTTTTCGAGGAAACCTCTCATTTTCATGATTATGAAACAGAGACTCTTTCTAAAGATTATTTTTGTAAAATTACCTACAATCACTTACATCATTTCACAGAACACACTGTCTTGTTTTGAATCTTGATTTGATGCCAAAGCTTCTTAGCTGAAGAAGTCTGGTAGACTCAGAGAAAGTAGCTCAGTGTCCACAGGTCCCAAACCTTCCTATTCATGCAAAAAGAAGGTATGGAAAAGGCAGCTCAGCTTCCTCCATGACCCTAGCTAGTGGACAGCTTCAGCTGTGCTTTAGGACAAGCAAGGAAAGGGTTAAGTAAAACTGTGTCTATTATGCCCGACTGACACGTCCTGCTTTTAATCTATGGCTTGTAGCAAAAGGAAGTCCGAGAGGTGGCCTTTCACATGACATCATAAAAGCCTGATTTATCACCAGCCACCAAACATCTAGAAAATCATAACATCCTTTCAGGAAAATGCAGTGGAAAATAATCAGGTTGACTTTGATGAAAGCTTTGGTGGGGACTCCCAAGTGTGACACTCTGCACAGTAACCCTTGGCAGGTGCTCTGTCTGCACTCAGAGCGGCCTTCACTGACAAAGCTGAGAGTCTGAGTTTCATGGCTGCCCACAACAGAGCATGGCTTTAATGTCCACAGATAAAACAAGAGTTTGGCTCACATTCTGCAAGTTTGGCTAAAATAACACTTCAGTGTATATGAAAATGTTTTGGAAATGACAGCTCTATCCAGATGTGAGAAATCCTTGATTTTAGAAATACGAAAACTATACTCTTGTTACATAGCCCACTGCCATATCAGCAATGCCAGGCTATGACACTTCTTATACTGCATCCATCAATCTGCTCTTCTTTGCTCTTTCCTAGGACTGTTTTTAGGATACTACTCTATAGATGGGACTCTTTCCTATGTAGTATTTTCAGAGCAGTATGTCGCTGTGGAATCATTCTTAATAAGTAAGGGGGCTAAGAGTTGACAGAGAAGAGGAAATGTCAGAGGAAATAAAGGGATGAATTCCTCATGTAGTTAAAGGAATTGTTCCTGGGAATGTCTGTATCTTTACGTTGTTTCTCTTGCTCAGTAATTTGATAAAACCACCCAGCAGGAACCTTGTCCTCTTTGGTGTGCATGATGTGCTCTGCAAATAAACACAGGAAATAAGGACAAAGGCAGACTAGAGTTTTGGGTGGTTCTAGAATTCTGACCATATCAATCCTACAAAAGCCTGTCAGCAGAGCAAGTAGACCTATCTTTACGAAGTCACGCCAACTCCGAAGGTGCTGGGATCCTTGAGTTTTGGGGAAGAGACTGACAAAGGGCTTGTCTGGTTTGGGAAGCTGGCAAAAATGAAGACTTGGGACTCAGTTCAAAGTTAATGTCACTTTGTTTTACTGCTATATCTCAAGTGTGTTGTACAAAGACTATTCAGAGGCTCAAAGATTCGTGAGTAGACACGGCCCCATGAAGGTTTCTGGAAGGCTGGTGCTCAGTGTGGCCAATGAGGAGAGAAGAGCCTCCACGTTGGAAGAGCTCAGAGCCTGGGCCCTGACACCATCAACACAGGAGAGAGACCTCTTACTGCCACCTAAAGCAGCCCTAACAACACCATTGTTACATCCTTCCAGGTTTGACTTCTTAACTGAAAAGGTCTGCCCATGCCTGATCTTCCCAGGATTCTTTCTGTACAGGGAACAGAAATGACATGGAAGAGAGCAAAGGACAGAAATGAGACTCAGCTTTGGCCCTGCCACAAGTTCTATAACTTGAGCTTTCCTCGTCTGTAAATGAGGGAATGGTTGGATGAGACAAGTTTTAAGGTCCCTTTTCTAAGCTGCTGTTTGCCACTCCACTAGGACTGCTAGTGGTCAAGCAAGTGCTGTGTGCTTTGCATCAGTGCCCTATGAACCCCACACTGCTGCATCTTCTTGAAGAATGACTACTCATCATTCATAGTAGCTGTGGCAGTAGAAGTAGCAACGGTTAAGTTCTGCTCCAGCTGGGCCCCAGTCTGGCTTAGCCTCAACACTGAACTTTGAGTTTTGCTCATGAGTAAAGCTGGGTGGTTGGGGAACTGAGTGACTTGGCAGAAGGTAGTGGGAGGTCTCTCCTGGCCCTGACCCCACTGCATCTCTGCCCAATGAGACTGGGCACATGCTTCCTGGATGGCTCCATGGAGAGAGCACTAATCAAGAGGCGAGTCACCTGAGGGCGGGAGCCTGATTTGGGTAGTGATGTGCTGCACAAAGCACTGAGGAAACCAATACTTTAAACTTCCCCATGAAATCATCCCTGGACATTCAGGTAGCTATTACATACAACCAGTCAGACTGAGTGCTTCAGTTATCTTATGTTTATAAAGCGGATATTGTGGTACCTTATTTTTCTGGCTACACATGTCACTGAGGCACCTGCATGATAAATAAATAATGGTGACAGTGAGGAAACAAATTTTCCATTGATGCAATCAAATGGCCCGACCTACTGGAGACTGTTGCTGGGTCAGTAAGCCTCTCTTCAGGGAGCTATTAAGTGAGGCTTACTCTGCAGTGGGCCAGCGAGCCACCTCCACTCCTTACCCCTGGCCATTCATTCAGGACTTGAATGCATCAGGGTTCCTGGCTGTCATTCACTCGAGGTCAATAAAACTTCTGGGCCTAATGACTAGTTTAGGGGTGGGGATCCTAAACTAGGGACTCCTTAGAGCCAGCAATAACACCTTTTTATTGGGCCCCTTCTTTGTGTTATTTGCTGAAGACTTTACATAGTTCATACTATTTAACCTTCTAACAATCCTACATGGTACCTGAGGAAAGTGAAGACCCAGGAAGTTAAGTAATTAGTCCAGTGACACTCCATGGCAGAGGCTGAATGCAAACCCACATTTGTCTGACTCTAAAGACTAGGTAATTAGCCCATTTATCTAGACTTCCTTCCCTCAGGGTCTTCTCTTTAGTAAGTGGGCTGACCGGAGAGGAGAATAACAATATGCCAAGCCATGCATTCCCGTCAAGTAGATGCTCTTGATGAGAATAAAGTTGTACCCTGGAAAAGAATCTGTTATAGACATAACAGAAGAGTATACTTTTACTCTATAGAGGTTCAGAAACACTGAAACTATTGGTTAGATTACTTGTGTAGATTATAGATTAGAACAGATATAGGAGTGGAAACCTAAGAGTCAGAAGAAAGGGGGACATGTCAAGAGATACCAACCTGAAATGAGCACGTAGCTCTATCAAAGCAGTGCACTGTGACAAAGGTTTGGTGCAACCTTGGATTTAGAGCAAAAATGAATTCATTGTTTTTCTACAGTTGGAGGTGAAAGGTTTTATAAAGGGAACCTTGGCTGGATATAAAGTATCTTGTTTTGGTTAATATGATTAATGCAGTTTCCTCAAAAACGACTATCAATTCCTTAAGTAGTACATCAGGAACGGTCACCCTAAAGGCCTTTATATTTATGAGTAGCTAAAACATGGACCAGTGGCTGTTGGCCATAGAAAGATTCTTTCTCCTCCATGCCCCCACCACTACTAGGTCATGAGACTCCAAGTGGACTTCCTCTGGCAGAACCAGGATTTGGGGTGAGTTCTTCTAGGAACCACTGCTTTCTAGAACTGCAAGGAATACTAAGAGACTCCTGACATGGGAATTCTGTGAATTTGGGAAACTTCCAAAGGACCTTTGCTCAGTATCTGACCCCTTCAGAATACCCTTTTCTATGAAAACATTTCAACTCAGAGACTTCAAAAGAGTTGTCTGGTCTTATTTATGCCACTGCCATGACCACTACTAACAGAAAATAGAAGGACGCTATTCCTCAGGGGGCAGAGCTTTTCAGTTCCAGGGCCTCGATAGAGAAGGGGACCACTACTGGACCTGGGTATGAGGAGTGCAAATCCGGAGAACACAGGATAGCTAAAAACTTTATCAAATCGACTTAGCTCTTGAGTTTAATAGTGAGAGTTCAGAAAGAGATGGATGCCTCTAATTGTCACAATACTAATGATAGTAATAGTCCTCATAAAACAACAGCCATACAGCACTTTAGTATTTAAAAAGGACCTTCAACCTATTTCACCATGTAATCCTGGCATCATTCAGTCATTCATGCATTCAATAGCAATAATCACCTGGTCTTCAAGAAGTTCAAGGTCCGATGGTGGAGAATTACAACAAAGGGCAATATCTGATGCATGCCACAGTGCAGGGTAAGTGACAGAGAGTAGGTGAACAGAGAAGGAGGTCAAAATGAGTGTAGGGAGTAGGGAGAGGGTTGAGACTTGAAAGGGGATGTGAGAAGGGGAGAATGAGCTTTGTGGTGGGCCTTAAAAGTGCCCTGTGCTAACCATGTCACTGAGGTGCTTGCATAAATAAATGATGAGAGGACTCGTCTAACACTTCCCCTTGGGAAAAGTTCTAGGACTAAGCTACCTTCCACAGTGAGACAGAGGAGGGGACCACAGGCCAGCAAGGGCCGAAAGACTCGGAAATCTTTCCCAGAGTAGATGCTTCCTGACTTGGGTTGTGAAAAATGACTAGGAGGTAGAAAGGCAAAGAGCAAGGGCAAAGATAGTCTACGTGTAGGAACAAGAGTTAAAGGGCACAAAGGTATTAGAAAATCTCCCAGGAACTGCAGTTTGGTATGGTGGGGGTGGGGTGGAATAGAATTCTCCCCTCATGCTGGGTGCAGACCCCCAGGTGCCCAGCAGTCAGCACAAGTTTAGCACGAAATCTGGAGTCAACCTAAGATGAATCCCAGTTCCATCATTTACCAGCTGGCCTTTGGTTTCCTAATGTACAAACCTGTTAAATTTTATCTACCAATGATAAGTGTTCAGAACAGTGTCTGAGGTTGAGCGGGTGCTCAATAAATGGCAGCCAATGTCAACATAAATGTTATGTCTCGATCAGGACCTGGACAATCAAGCAAGGTCTCTTAAATGAGCATTCAAGGCTTCTGTGCTAGTTCTCCAACTTTACTGCTCAATATTTCCCTACAGAAACCACTAATTGTAGCAACTGGCAGCCCTATTTTATCATACCGTTAGTTCCCACAGCCTAGAATATTCTTGTTCCTCCTCTTCATTTATTTAAACCGTACCCCTTAAAAACACGAGGGATCTGTGGTCACAGAAACTTAGGCTGAAATTCTAGATTCACTATTTGCTAGATGAGTCTCCATTTCCTCATTTGTATCACAACCTGGAGTTGTGATAAGAATATGATGTGAGTACTTGTCACTAAGACCCTCCACACATGCTCACTGTCCTCCCCATCTCATGTCCCTCTTCAAGTCTCACTCAACCCTCTCCCTATGCCCTGAACTCATTCCAACCTTCTTCTCTGTTATACCTAATCTACCTTTGTATCCCCACAGCTGTGTTCCAGGACTGCCAACGCAGTCAACGAGGCAAACGTGCAGCTCATGAACCACCTATGGGGCTGCTGACAGTAAACAAACTGGTAAGGAAGTAACCAGGTTGTTATAAAGGCCATGATGAAAATAAAATTGAGTAATGGGGGTCAGAAATGCTGATGAGGTAATGTTTAAGCAGGGTCATAATTGACAAGGAGGAGCCAGCTATGAGAGACTCAGGAAAAGCATTCTAGGTCGGGGAGCAGCTTGGGCTGGGGCCTTTTGGTGGCAGGGAGCTGGCTGGTCAGAAACACCCAAATTTCAGAGTACCACCTAAGGTTGGGGTGATGGAAGCTGTTACAGGTGGTAGTGAATTTAAGATGTCTTGATTTATAGCTTCGCCAAGAAAGATCCCTGGATACGTTTCTTCCTCTGGATACTCAACAGATCCTCTGCCTGCAGGTGTCCTTGGGGGTTCCCTTGGGGACCCTGTTGGCCATCCAGGGGCTAGTGATTGGATTGGGCTCATTTTAGGACATCCTGTGAAAGGGATGGAGGCCAGAGCAGCACAGACACTTGCTGTTAGGAGTTCCAAAGGCCACAGGCCTAGGGGAAACCCTGGGGTTCATGAGTCCTCTTCTGTTCCCTAAGCACACACCGGGAAGTTCCTGGAGGAGGAAAGAGGGGGCTCATATATTAAGTTCATCAGGGATAACCTAAATCACTGTCACCATTTTAGCAAAGATAAATGGAGGGAAATATGCTCTGCCAATTGATGTCACACAGAAAGTGCTGTAGGGAGGCACTGCCTGGGTCATGGAACAAAGGAGGTCTTTCAGGAGAAAGGATTTACCTCCTTCCTGTCAGAGTAGGTAAATACCTTAACTGACGGTAAGGGCACCTCACAGCCCAGTGAGTGCCCACCTGATCCCCCGCCTGTGGCAGAACTTGAAGGGCCACTTTTATCTTTATCAGATGACTCAACATTTCTTGCACTATACCATTCTGACTGGTACACTGAGAAAGGGCACAGTATGCAAGAAGGAACAGAGAGCAGAGGTGGAAAAGACCCCTGGCCATCCCAGCGATGAGCACAGTCCTGACGACTTGGAATATGGTGCTTCAGCAGCCCACCATTCACAGCTCATCGATCTTCAACAGTTTTTCTCTCTCCCATCCTTTGCCTCCTTTCCTCTTGAAGGATTCATTTATTTTAAAGTAAAGGCTTTTAAATATTGGTCGACCTTCTGATTAATATTTTGCTTATGTCTTAGAGACTCCTTGCATCTCTGGCTTGCCTTCATGAAATGGGAGAAAGAAATGCCGTTAACATCTCAGCACACCTTCTTTTCACAAAACGGTGTGAAACACATTGGAAATTTCCTCAGAACCCAGAAGAAAGCCCTGATTCATCCACCTCTTCGGGATCTCTGCTGTCCTTTCTTATGGTTTCCTATGCCCTGGCATTTCGGCACCCTGCATTGCTCTTTCCTTTTGGCCTTGTGCTCTGTTTGGAAGTTATGCTCTTCAGATATTGTGGACAGTAGCAAGCTTCATTTCTGTTGAAATCTGGCTAGTTTCAGCCTTTAAATCTAGCCCAAAGTCATCAATTCTGATAATTGTTATTCTGATCTGTCTGAAATTTTCAGTTTTGGGGAGGAGAAAATGAATTCTTCCTTTTATATCTTCAAAATACTCCCCTCTCTTAAGGTTAAGGACAATCTGGCTTTGTCCTCTAGACTGGAGAACTGGGTTTCGTGGTGAGGGTAATCGCGAGTTATAAATGAAGTGTGTTTATTCATCCTTATAAATAGAAACAAAGTTGATATTTTGACTTTATAAACCCTACCTTCATGATCTGTTTGTAGCATCTATATGAAAGACGTAAGGAGTCAGCTGTGCTGGTCCCCTTGGGAGGTGGAAAAGCAGGGGACCAGCAAGGTCTGTCCCTCAGAGCCCAACAGGAAGTCAGTGGGACTCAGTGGTGCTCAGGGTGGGAGGTAGGTCTCCTATCCTAAGGCACACTGGGAACAGCTGGCTACACGCAACCCCTTACCTTTAATCTTCACAGAGACTCCTTCCTCACTCTAAGCTTTTCCTTATTTTTCTCCTGTTTCAAAATAGCTGCTTATGGGGACTCTTTAGGTGCTCTTAAATGCCCTCCCCTCAAACCTTGACAGAGTGAACACAGCTACACCCTAGGGTGTCTGCTCAGGAGACAGGCGTCAGGCAGGTCGATTCGGTACTTCCTTTTTTTAAAAAATAAAATTATCAGGGTGACATTGGTTAATAAAATTATGTAAGTTTCAAGTGTGCAATTTAATAATATATCATCTATATACTGAATTGTGTGTTCACCACCCAAAGTCAAATCTCTTTCCGTTACCATATATTTTCTACCTTCGCCCAGCTCCCTTTCCTTCTGGTAACCACTATACTGTCGTCTGTGTCTATGAGGTACCTCTTTTCATTTTCTTATCTGGTTGCTTTTCTCCACCTCTGACTCCTCAGAGAAATCAGCGATTTTCAACAAATTTGGTGGGAACCTTAGTCAGGCTGAATGAATCAGAAACTCTGAGTGGGGGTGTCCTGAAATTGTTTCCTTAGACCACACTCATTTTGAGGGCAAAGAAATGTCTTACTCAGCTTGGTGTCCCTGGAACCCAGCCCATTTCTGGGTACACGATAGGCATGATAAAGAAAAATCGTCTCTCACCTTAAAATGAAGCTCCCTCTGTCCATGGTTTATCTGGACACTTCCATCTCCAACCTACTCCCTCTTGAGGTTCACTCGCTTGAATTACTCTCATCTCCAATGGGCTCCTAATTCTTTATCTTTCCCTTGGGCTCCCCTTGGCATAAACGGGGCAAGTGGAGTCTGTAAAGGTCCTATTAAAACACTGAGAAAGAGCAAAGGAGAACACCCTGAAGATGGGCACTCCCTGAAGATCACACTCTGATTCTGCCTCAGCTGACTTGCTCCCAGGGCCAATAGCCCCCATCCGGCACCACGCTGTCCCAAGACACCTATCCTCCCAGCCCCAGGGCCAGCCTAGAGGGCATTCGCCTTGGGTCTTGATTCCGTATCTCCTGCCTATTTGGCCAGCAACTAGAAGCAACTCCCCAGACACTCGTCCCTTTGTGCAAACTGGACCTGACAGGTCTACCCCCACAGCACTGATACTCAGCCTACAGCCCTGAGTGTGAGGATACACTGTCCTTCCCTTAGGGATCAATTCCAGGAAGACCCTCATCTGCCAGGTAAGATGCAATCCCATTTTTAGGGAACACATGAGCTATGGTACGCACGTGGACACCGGACTGCTATCCCGTCTCAGCTACCTGTTACTACGGCTGTGACCAAGGGCCTGTCGGCTGAACTGGCAAATTACCATGCAGATGCCCCTCATTGGGCACCGAACTCTTCTCCCAGCACAGCCCCCCAAGCCTTCCTGCCTTCTCCTCTCTGTTTCCACAAACATGCCCCACAGAGCAGCTAAACTGAACTCTTGAATAAGCTTAAGGCTTTGCCTCTGACTGTCGTTTGCTCCTTCTTTAATCACCGTTTTGCATTTTTCTCTTCCCAGGTTTCCTGGTTGAAATTCTATCCATTTTAAAAGATCATCTAAAATTCAGACTTGGGTTCAGTGTCCTGACCCACAGGCTGATACTTTAATTCCAGCCACCATCCAGGGAAGGAGACTCCGAGGTCCCTATTTTACAATAAACTCAGTGGAGCCGAGAGATTTGCTGATGACCACAGAGCTGGTGAGTGCCTAGCCAAGGCCTGAACCCATGGCACTCAGTGGGTTCATGGTAACCACTGCTGCCTCAGTGCCACCATCTGGGTGAAAGTTTCTCAGGACCCTGCAGCTACACGTGGACATGGCCCCTTCACAGCTCTGCACCCGTTGACACCTCTCTGATTTGCACTACCACTCTTACTATATTACCACTTCTGTATACTCATTATGTGCTTTGCATCTGTTATACCATATAATTCTTCAGTAATCTTAGGCACTAGATCATCTCAATTTTGCAGATAAGGAAACTGAGACTTAGTGAGTAAGTTGCCTAGAGTTACAAAGTTGGTGAGTGTGAGCGAGGAGGATGAGCTTCAAACTCTGGCCCGCTTCAGTCTTAAACCCTTGTCCTTAATTTAACTATTTATTGTATTTCCTTTCTCAAATTGAATGAAGGCTCCAAGTTGGCGGAAACTGTATCTTGTCCATTTGCAGTGACCTGTGTTGTGCGTAGGATGGCTTCTTATACATAGCAGCTTTAAAAAAATCACCTACAGAAGCAGTCTTGACCATAAAGAGCACTTTTCAATCACTCTGCAAACAACTGCCTTCTCCTGGAGCCCCACTCCACTCTCTCCTCTTGGTGCTGGGCTCTCTGACCTCTCTTCTTGCTGGTCTCTGTGGGCAGTCTCTCCATCCTGAAGCTCTTCCTTCTCCTGGTTTCCCTACTTTCTTTGCTCCTGCCTCACTCACCACCTCTCTGTCCATTGCTGGTCCCTCTCCTCTTCCCACCTCTAAGTTCAAGATTCTGTCCTTGGTCTATTTTCTCTGCTTTCTGTGGGCTCTCTCTTGGAGGGCCCATTTCCACCCATGATTTTGATTCCTGCCTCTGAGGACACCACTGTCTACATTTTCAGCCATCACTTTTCTCCCAGGTTTCAGGTCTGCATTTTCCTAGCTTGCTGGACAGCTGCAGTCCAGTGCCCACAGGTACCTCAAAGTCACCATACTTATCGAGAGCCTTCCCTTAAGAAGTCTCCATGGACAACGCTGTTTTTCTTTATCACATTATCCTCTTTTGCCCCTTCTAGCCCTTTTCACAGTCTATAATTACTCTGTCAATTAGTTTATTGCTCTACTGTCTGCCTCCCTAAAATGCGAGCTCCATGAGGGCCAGAGCCACCTGTCTTATTTACCTCTGTCTTCAGGATCTATCTCACTTGCCTGGAACACAGTAGGCACTCAAAAAGTATTTGTTGAATGGATAAAGGAATGCTTAAAACTGAAGTCAATACATCTCCCCCACCAAATAAATACACTTGTTTCCTTTCCTATTGCATCGTTACCATTATCTCCCCACCCATACCTTATCTTAAAATCATGGTCAACTTTAGCTCCTTCTATGTTTTGCCCACATCATTACCCAAATCTTTTCCAGAACCTTTTGCACTCAGGTTTTCTCTTCTCAGCCTTCAGCTCACATGTCCTTGGTTGATGATAGTACCCTCTTTCTTCACAAACCAGCCCCTCCCCGTTCCCGGGTACCTTCTCTCTTGGGAAGCTGCTCATTTCTCCTGGAGCTCTTTGTGACATCCCCTAGTCAGAAGTCTCTATTATTTGCCAAAAATATCCAAACTCTCACTCGGACTTCCAACATCTTTGACAATTTGATTCCACCCAGGTTTATTTCCCGTACCTTTACAACCATACCCTGCATTCAGGACAGGCTGGATCAACCAAGAAGTATGTATGTGCTGAGGACTCCCCTGCCCCTTCCCATGTCTAGAAACTCGATGAAGAAGTATTACTCAAATGCCTGCCATATTCCAGATACTGCGTGCTGGACATACACAGCTAAATGTCATGGGGAGGGAGCGAGAGGTTAATTTACAAACCAAGTCAGAGAGAGCCTGTCAGTCTGTATCTCAAACAAGCTACCTTGCCGGCTCCTTTAGGTGTGGGAGGTTAGGCATACTCCAGTAGGAAACGGCTGAACAGCTTTGTGTTAAGATGATGAGACCTAGTTGGGGAGCTGGGCAAGAGCAAGGGGGGAGAGTAGCTCTATCCCTCTTCCAAGGAGACAAGTGCTCTACAGCAAATAACAAGCAGAGATTTTGAAGAATGGAACTGTCCAATATGTGATTTCAAATTGCTTTATTCACTAAGATATAACCTCTTTACCAAACCCTTAAAATTATAGAAGATCTTACTTGTCATGTGATATGGGAAATGGAAGATGCAGGAGATCCAGAGCAAGAAAGGAGAGTTCAGAAGAAGCTGGAAATTCCCTGAAGCTAGGTAATTCACAGGGATATTGGGAGACACTGGTACATGGAGACAGGAATTCAAGCAGTTTAAAAGATTTTAAAACATAGGGTGTCCCCGATAGGTTGAAGAGTCTCCAGAAGGGAAGCATCTATGTGGTTGCGACTTTGGTTTACAGAAACAAACTACAGTATCTCCAGCTGCACAGAGTGGCAAGGGAGACAGGCACATAAGCCAATCATTGCAATCCAGTGTGATGAGAACACTGACAGGGGTGGTTGGTGGGGACAATTGAGGATAAAAGGGAGGAGAGGTGGGCACCTACTGTTTCATGGGACAGACAGGGCTCTGCAGAGGAGATGGTATCTGGGCTGAGTCCTGAACAATCCTGGAAACCTTCTCTGGCCAGAGAGGGAAGCACCAGCCATTCTTTCTTCTTGGAACACCCTTCTCTCCACCTAGACCTACCAACATGGTACTCATCCCTCAAGAACCAGCTTAGAGGCCACCTCCTCCCAGAGCGTGCTGACCCTAAGTGATCTGGTCTTCCTTTGATCCTGGGCAGCTCTGTGTTCCTCTCATTGACACAGCTCTGTTCCCTGCATCCTTGATGCATAAGTGTTCTGCCCTTATAGCATCTTCCCAACAGTACAGGAACTGTCTTATTCATTATCCACCCCATTCACAGCTTAGTATGTATTTTGTCTACCGTGAGTGCTGAGGTATCGTCATTGAAAGAGTGACCGAATTCCTTGTTTCAAGCTCTTTTTTTTTGATTTGATGAGAATAGCCTGGTGTTCTGTAATATGGGCAACAGTTTATTGTATTTTCTCTTTTCAAGGTTTTCCCACTATTATTCTTTAGACGTGACAATATAAGCAGTGTGGTTATTCTGTGTGCAAGTGCATCACGGGAAGTTATTTTGGATGGGAGCTCATATATCTCTAACATATCTGCACATTTTAGGATCACCTTGATCCAAAAAAAAAAAAAAAAAAAACCCTTCTCGCAATGTCATGCTTTCTGAGTTGCTTACTTACTTAACGCTGCCTGTGGAGTTGAATTCAGTAATACAGAAGGTTCCGAGGGTTATGTTTATATCACCAGTGAGGGCTGCTCCATAGCCATGCCTTAATTTCACAACTGGCAACACAATGAATTTATGGGAGAAAAATATAGAACAAGAGTCTGTTTTGCTAAACCCATGAACATGTTAAGAATATACAACAAAATTTTCCTCTACTTAAGGAAAAGTATTGTTCTTGCCTCCTCAATAAAAATACAAAGCTGTTTGGCATAATTTTCAGATCTGTTAGTTTTGTAATACATTCATAGGTAGTCTAGCTAATAACCCAGTTCCAAGTAATGAAACACTGTAACTATTAAGAATTTTAAATGAAATCAGTTTTGCAAAGTAGCTGCTTATTATTGATCTAAGTGTAAACATATTGTGATGATCATTGGCCGGCTGCCTCCCTGTTTAATTTTTTTCCTGGTTATTGCAGACCTTCCTGATAAAGGATCTAAAACCTGACTAGTCTTCTCCTCAAAGCTCTTCTTTGAATTTATTACTCTAAATTTCTAGATATATATATAATGGCTGTAAAGGCAAAAATCTATAGAATTAGAAATAAAAAGAACATGAGCTTACATTTACAGCAACCTTTTAAAGTACACAAAGATGATTACAATTCTCATTTTTTAAAAAAAGTGTTAACTTATAATATTGTCTCAAAATACTATTCATGTGAAGTTTTAGATTATGCTAAAAATCACTTGCCACAGACTGGGTTTTAGTGGGGCAGGTGGTGTGCATTAACCCTTTCTAGCCATTGGGGGTCTTGTTTTAGAATAATATTGTGATGCACTCTTAGGAAATAAACCTGTGTACTAGGAAGAAATGAGACTGTTGCTCTGCGGGGTTTTATATAGTCTTGCTATGACTCACCTCCACCCCATGGCTCAAGTATGAGGTATTCACTCTTCTTAACAGATGGGAAAACTCAGCCTCAGAGGTCAATTGGAGAGGTCATAATATCTGATAATTTCCCAATCTCTAAATTTAACACATACTTATGTCAGCAACGTTAAAGATGTTTGTAAAATTGTGCACCTAGCCTTTTTCAGAACACATTTAATAATACATTTCAATTTTCCTAATAATACATACATTAAACTAAGATTCTTAGAAGAACTGAAATCCTCTATTATTGTACCTTATAATATGAAAGCATATTACACAAGGTACGAATGCAATAGATCCAAATGTTCTTGCCCCAATTGCTACATCTTCTGCATGTGCAGGCCAAAGGGCACTTTTTCTTTTTGCTACATTCCAACTCATTCTCAAACAAAAAGCCAGTTACCACAGGTTATTCTTCTCAAACCATTTCTTCTTTATTTTTGAAGAAAAGTTCATTGCATCCTTCTCTAATAAAGACATTTTTTACTGTGCTTCAAAGATATCCCTTAGATATTATGGTCCTAATGGCTCTTTGCCAAAATAGTTCTAATATGTCTTTCATAGTTTTCCAAATTCATCGTTTAGGGAGCCCTAACAAGAATAGAATGGAACTTTCCAGCATATCTCCTGGCCAGTAAATCTGTTCTTCACCTTCTGAAAAAGGTCAAAAGTAACTACCTAGCTGTCTGACCTTGAACAAGTAACAACTTCTTGGGCTTCAGTTTCTTCAGCTGTAAAGTGGCAGAGTTGGATTTAATAGCTGAGGCATCTCTACCAATTTTGATATCATTTTAATTGCCAAGTAGAATAAAGTACAAGTACAGAGGGGGATATCCCTCTCAACTCATCATTGTCTACTGAATAAATGTTTTAAAAAAATTATGACAGTCTTCTTATATTGAAAAAAAGTGAACACATAAATGAAACAGAAAAATATCCAGTGATCCTGTCATGCCCCTTTGGGGAGGCAAGACAAGCTCCACTGTCTGTGACAGAACCAGATCAACAATAAAGACAGATGAGTAGCTTTCCTGGACCTTTCATGGGATAAAAACTAGGCTTGGCATTTGATAGGTACATGTTCCTCTTTGAGCACCTTATCTAAATAATTATGGCCATGCTGGGTTTCACCACCATTAACAGTGTGCACACTCCCCTCAGATCTAATCAGGCAGGAAGCCACTTTGGGGCTGGTGGCTTTGTGCCTGCTGTGGCACGTAGATAGTAACCCACACTCATCCCATGGCTTATTCTCATCATGTCTTAGCTCACACCTGTCATACAGGTTAGAAACACTTAAAGATAAGTTCAAAAAGTCAGACTGATCTAAGAGAACACGCTGGACTGAATCGCTAAGGCCCAGTGCAGTTTTCTCAAGTTATATCCTACACGCATGTTCTTTGATCTACATTTCTGGTCTTTCCACGAAAGGGACAGAGAGGGAAGAAAATGGTCTCTTGGAACCCCCTTCTAAGATGCTCTGTGAGCCTCAATTTCTGTGTCCTGTGTAATCAAGGCTCTAGCTACTCTGTGTGGACAACCTCCTTCAAGTAAAAAAGCAGTCGTGGAAGTCTATATTAGGGCTAAGAACACACTGGAATTTTTGCCCAGGGGATGTGAGGCCCGGATTTAGCTGAGGCCAGATTTGTTACCCCTCCCAAATCTCTAACCTTGGAGAAAATGGATGCAGGACTTTAGTGTGTGTGTGTGTGGTTTTTTTTTTTTTTTTGGCCAGTTCAGACATTGTTTACAGTACAATGGTTAGAGATTTATATAACTTATTAAGTGATCCCCTGGATTACTATAGTGCCATCTGACACTATACATAGCCATTATAATAATATTTTGACCATATTCACTATGCTGTACTCCACATCCCCATGATTGTTTTATAACTACTAATTTGTACTTTATCTTTTCACCTTTTTCACCTGTCTCTCCAATCACCCTCTTCTCTAGCAATCACTGGTTTGTTCTCTATATCTGTGAGTCTTTCTGTTTTATTTGTTCATTTATTTTGTTTTTTGATTCCACATATAAGTGAAATCATATGGTATTTGTCTTTCTCTGTCTCTTATTTCACTCATCATAATACCCTCTAGGTCCATCCATGTTGTTGCAAATAGTAAGATTTCATTTTTTTTTTTATAGCTGAGTAATATTCCTTTGTATATATGTACCAATGGTGTTTTTTACAGAAATAGAAATCCATCCTAAAATTCATGTGGAATCTCAAGGGACTAGGAATAGGCAGAAGAATTTGAAAAAGAAGAACAAAGTTGGTAGTCTCATACTTCCTGATTTCAAAACTTATTACTAAGCTATGGTAATCAAAGAAGTGCGGTATTGGCATAAAAACTGAAGAATAGACTGATGGAATAGAACAGAGATCCCAGAAATAAACCCGCACATATATGGCTAAATGATTTTGACAAGAGTACCAAGACTATTCAATGGGAAAAAGACAGTCTTTTGAAAAAATGTATGTTGGGAAAGCTGGATATCCAAATGCAAATGAATGATGTTGGACCTTTACCTTATATCGTATACATAAATCAACTAAAAATAGATCAGACCTGGAGGGTGGAGTCAAGATGGCGGAGTAGGTAAACTCACAGCTCACCTCCTCTCACAATCACGTCAAAATTACAACTAAATTATAGAACAATCATCACTGAGAACCATCTGAAGAGTAGCTTAACAGAATTCCTATAACTGAAGCTATAAAGAAGCCATATCAAGATTGGCAGTGACATAGACTGGGCAGGTCTATACCCACAATGTGATGATTCAGAAACAGGAGGAATATCTCAGCTGCAGAGGTCCCCCCTGGGAAGTGAAGGGTCTCAGCCTCAAACCAAACTTGCCATCTCAGGGCACCAGTGCCAGGAAGAAAAGTCCCCATAACATCTGGCTGTGAAGAGCAGTGGAGATTGCATCCCAGAAAGACAAAGGACTATGGGAGACTGAGAATGCTGCTCTTAAAGATCCTGTGAACAAACTCATTGGTGCTAAGCTCCAGCACAGGGCAACAGCTCAAAAAGTGCCAAGGATATATGAGGCAGAGCTAAATTTATTAACTTCAGGGTGAGGATTGGCAGGGCAAAGATCAGGGCAACAAGACTGGTAAGATATGAAAATACAACTGAAAAGTTTTAACGAGAAAATATCCCTATTATAATACGCATGTAGAAAATAAGTAATTTGATCAAGGTTGGAACACAGAACTGCTTAAAGCTAAAATCTATCCTCTTTCTACTAAACCCAAATATGAGCAAATGCTCTGCTTGGCTGTCTGTGGAAAAGAGGACTATCAATGAAGCTATTAGGTAATTTTTTTTTTTAGAACTTTATACAAATAGGAATGAGCATCATAAAATTACTGCCAGTAATATTTCTCTAAATCAGATTTATTTAATATTAATTTCTCTTACCATTGCTATTAAAATTGAAATTTCAGCCTGTATACCTTATCCTGAAAGACAAATGTAGGCTAATCTATGAGAAAAAAAAAAGAAAATTAAAACTGATCACTTTTCATTGTAAGCTATCTAAAACCACAAAGATACATTTTGAGTAAGTGGAGGAAAGTGCTGGCAGGCGCCATTGTTCCTTTGTGGTACAGGTGCGTGCCAAATCTGTGCTCTCTGTTAAGCTGGCTAATACCATTTACCCTGCTCTGGTATTTCCCTGAGACCCTGACCAACCCAACTCTCTCCCCAGCTGAGCGTCTTTCAGAGCATCTTCCACAAAAGTGGTCTGCCTCAGCTCACGCTGCAGACTTTCTCTAAAATCCACAAGCCCCACATGACTGGCAGCCACCCTCAGCCAGCTCTGCAAAATCTCTTGAAGGTCCACAAAACCCACGCAGGCAGCAGCCGGCCTCTGCTCACACTATAGTGACCACCAAAGGGTCCCAAGCCTGGAACAGCATAGTTTCTGCCAAGTGTTTCCAAGACCAGCACAGGTGCGAAACAACTGCATATCACTTTGTAGTTCTTACCAAGTGGTCTCAAGCCTAAAACAAGCAGTGGCTGACCTTGACCTATACTAGAGCCCCTCCCAAGAGGCTCCAGACCCAGCACACCCGTGGCCAACCTCAGACCACAACAAAGCCCCACTCAAACAGCTACACAAATGACATACCTGAAGGGAGACCACAACTGATGCCAGAGCCATGCTAAAGTGACTCCTGCTCCATGGAGTGAGCCCCTGCACAACAGCTTATCTGCTGCAGTCATGGTCAGCCTTCATAGTCAGTCAGCCTGAGGATCAACCCCACCAACTGACATACTTAAAGCAATCTAGGTTAACTACAACAGGAGGTCACATATGACCCACACAAGAAACACCCTAGGGCTCTTGGCTCAGCTGACCAGAAACACTGTGCCACTGGGCCCCAGAGGACACTTCTGACATAAGTCCACTCTTAAGACTGGAAGACTTAGCAGATCTAACTAATACATAGAAACAAACACAGAGTGTCAGCCAAAGTGAGGAAACAAAGAAACCTTTCCCACATGAAAGAACAGAATAAAACTCCCCCCGCAAAAAACACCCAAACAAGCAAACAAACAAACAACCCTCCCCAAATTCCTCAAACCTAAATGAAGCTGAGGCAAGCAAACTACTAGATAAAGAGGTCATGACACTTGTTATAAAGATGCTCAATGAACTTGGGCGAATAGATGAATTCAGTGAAAACATTAACAAAAAGATAGAAAACATAAAAAAGAACCAGTCATAAATGAAGAATACAATAAAAAAAAATAAAGAATATACTAGAGGAACTCAACAACAGATTAAATAAAGCAGAGGACTGAATCAGCAATCTGGAGACAACATACAGAAAAATACTCAATCAGAACAGCAAAAAGACAAAAGAATTTTTAAAACATGTAAATAGTTTAAGGGACTTCTGGGACAACATGAAGTGTACCAACATTAGCATCATTGGGGTACTGGAAGGAGGAGAGAGAGAAAGTGATAAAAAATGTATTTGAAAAAATAATGATGGAAAACTTCCCTAACCAGGTGAAGGAAATAAACATCCAAGTCCAGGATGTACAGAGAGTTCTGAACAAGATGAACCAAAAGAGGTCCACACCAAGACATATCATAATTAAAATGCTAAAAGTTAAAGACAAAGAGAATCTTAAAAGCAGCAAGAGAAAAGCAGTTAGTTATATATACGGGAACTCCCATAAGACAATCAGTTGATTTTTCAACAGAAACTTTGTAGGCCAGAAGGGAGTGGCATAAAATATTCAAAGTGATAAAAGACAAACACTTATAACCAAGATTCCTCTAACCAGCAAAGTTATTATTTAGATTTGAAGGAGAGATAAAGAGTTTCCCAGACATGAAAAAGCTAAAGGAGTTCATCACCGATAAACCAGCATTACAAGTTAAAGGGACTCTTTTACATAGAAAAGAAAAGATCAAAAATAAAAACAAGAAAATGTAGGAAAGAAAAACCTTCACTGACAAAGGCAAACACTTAGTGAAAGCAGTGGATCAACCAATTATAAAGATAATACAAAGGTTAAAAGACAAATGTAGAGATCTCATATGTAATTATAATTAAGGGATACACACAAACACGCTCACAAAAGAAGTAAAAAATAATGAGAAAAACATAAGTATGGAGGGAGTGAGTGAAAATTGTAGTGATTTTAAAATGTGTTTAAACTTAAGCTATAATCACCTTAAAATAGATTGCTACAAATATGTCCTGGTATATATAAAGTACATGGTAGCCACAAACCAAAAATCTATAAGAGATATACAAGAAAGGAATTCAAACACAACACTACAGAAAGTCATACAAGAGAAAAAAACAAGAGGAAAGAAAAAGAAAAAAGACCTACAAAAACAATCAATAAATAATTAATAAAATGTCAATAAGTATATACTTACCAATAATTACTTTAAATGTAAAAGGAATAAATGCTCCTAAGATTGGCTAAATAGATAACAAACCAAGACACTTACATATGCTGCCTACAAGAGACCCACTTTAAATCGAAAGACTCACACAGACTGAAAGTAAAAGGATGGAAAAAGATATTTTATGCAAACTGAATATAAAAAAGCTGGGATAGCAATATTTAAATCAAGGAAACAGTGGTCTGAAATGCCACGTTATACCAGGTGAACTTAATTGACATTTTTAGGACATTTTACCTAAAAGCAGCAGCATATATATTCTTTTCAAGTGCACATGGGACATCGTTCAATGATAGACCACATCTTATGCCACAAAAACAACTCTCAATAAATTTAAAAAAACTGAAATCATATCAAGCATCTTCTGTTAACAATGGTATAAAACTAGAAATCAATTACCAGAAAAAACCTGAAAAACACACAAATGTATGGATGCTAAGTAACATACTACTAAACAATAAATAGAATAACAACAAGATCAAAGAGAAAAAGATCCCTTGAGACAAATGAAAATGAATATACAATGACCCAAATATCTATGGGACACAGCCAAAGCAGTTCTAAGAGAGAAATTCATAGCAGCACAGGCCTATCTTAAGAAATAAGAAAAATCTCAAATAAACAATCTAACCTTATTCCTAAAGAACTAAAAACAGAAAAACAAACAATGCCAAAGTCAGCAGAAAGAAGAAAATAATAAAGATCATTATTATTGGAAATAATAGTGGACATAAATAAAATAGAGACTAAAATAAGCAATAAAAATGATCAATGAGCTGGTTCTTTGAAAAGATAAACAAATTAACATTCCTTTAGTCAGACTCATCAAGGGCAAGAGAGAGCCCCTGGCCCCAAAAAAATCAGAAATAAAAAAGGATAAGCGGCAACCAATACCACAGAAATATAAAAGAATAGCAGAAAACACAATGAATAATTATATGCCAACAAATCAGACAACCTGGAAGAAATGGATAAATTCCCAGAAATATACAATCTTTTAAGGCTGAATCAGGAAAAGACAAAAATATCTAAAAACACTAATAACTGCTAACAAAATCAAATCAGTAATCAAAAAACTCCCAAAAAACTAAAGCTCTGGACCAGTGGCTTCACAGGTGAATTTTACCAAACATTCAAAGAAGAATTAACACCCATCCTTTTCAAACTACTCCAAAAAACTGAAGAGGAGGGAAGGCTCCCAAGCTCATTTTGTGAGACCAATATCACCCCAATTCTAAAACCTGACAACGACATTACAAAAAAAAATAACAAAAATAAAATAATAGGTCAATATCCATGATGAACATAGATGAAAAAAATCCTCAACAAAATATTAATGAACCAGATGCAGCAATACATTAAAAAGGTCATACACCATGATCAAGTGGCATTTATTCCCGGTTGTGTGTCACAGTATGAAACAAAGGTGGTTCGATAGTGCAAATCAATTAATATGATACACCGCATAGACAAAATGAAGGATAAAAATCATATCAATACATGCAGAAAGAACATTTGACAAAATCTAACATCCATTTATGATAAAAACTCTAAGTGAAGTGGGAATAGAGGAAGCATACCTCAATACAATAAAGCCACATATGACAAACCCACAGCTAACATCATACTCAATGGCACCAAGCTGAAATATTTTTCTTTAAGATTAGGAACAAGTCAAAGATATCCACTTTCATCACATTTATTCTACATAGTATTGGAAGTCCTAGCCACAATCAGACAAGAAAAAGAAAAGGCATCCAAATTGGAAAGGAAGAAGTAAAACTTTCATTATTTATAGATGACATAACTATATATAGAGAACCCTACGGATCACCAAAACAAAACAAAAAAAGCGATTAGAACTAAAAACTGAATTCAGTAAAGTATCAGCATACAAATTAATCATCAGAAATCAGTTACATTTTTATACACCAATAATAAACTGTCAGAAAGAGAAATAAAGAAAAAAAATCCCATTTGCATCAAAAATGATAAAATATACCTAGGAATAAACTTAACCAAAGAGTTAAAAGACCTGTACTTGAAAAACTATGACATTAAAAAAAGAAACTGAAGAAGATAGAAATCAATAGAAGGATATACCATATTCATAGATAGAAGAATTAACATGGTTTAATGTCCATACTATCCAAAGTAATCTACAGAATCAATGCAATCCCTATGAAAATACCAATGGCATTTTTCACAGAACTAGAGCAAATAATCCTGAAATGTATGTGGAATCACAAAAGATCTTAAATAGCCAAAGCACTCTTGAGAAAGAATAATAAAGTCGGAGGTATCGCACTACCTGATATCAACATATACTGCAAGGCTACAGTAATCAAAACAGCACATAGATCAATGGAATAGAATATAGAACCCAGAAATAAACCCACACCTATGTGGTCAATTAATCTATCACAAAAAGTACAAGAATATACAATGGAGTAGACAGTCTCTTCAATAAACAGTGTTGGGAAAACTGGACAGACACGTGCAAAAGAATAAACTCGGATCACTTTCTTACAAGAATAAACTAAAAATTGATTAAACAGTTAAATGATCTGAAACTATAAAACTTTTGGAAGAAAACATAGGCAATAAACTCTTTGCCATTGGTCTTAGCAGTTTTTCTTTTTTTGGAAATGTCTCCTAGGGCAAAGACAACAAAAGTGAATTGTACAAATGAGGCTACATTAAACTAAAAAGCTGCTACACCACAAAAGAAACCATTAAAAAACAAAAAGGCAGCCTACTGAATGGAAGAAGATATTTGCAAATGATAAGGGCTTAATATCCTAAATATATTAAAAACTCATGTAGTTCAGCATCAAAAAAACACAATCTGATTAAAAATGTCAAGGGATATGAACAGATGTTTCTCTAAAGAGGACATGCAGATGGAAAACAGAAACATAAAAAGATGTTCAAAATCATTAATCATCAGAGAAGTGTAAATCAAAGCCATAATGAGATATCATCTGACACCCATCAGAATGGCTATCATCAATAAATTAACAAACAATAACTGTTGGTGAGAATGTGGAGAAAAGGGGACCAACCCTCATACACTGTTGGTGGGATTATTAATTGGTGCAGCTGCTACCGAAAACAATACGGAGATTCCTAAAAAAAAAAAATTAAAATATAACTACCATATGCCCCAGCAATTCCACTTCTAGATATTTATTCAAAGAAATCCAAAACACTAATTCAAGTAGACATAGGCACCCCTATGTTCATTGCAGCATTACTTACAATAGCCAAGTTATGGAAGCAACCTAAGCATCCATCAATAGATGAATGGATAAAGGAGATGCGGTGCATATATACATTAAAATATTACTCAACCATAAAAAGAATGTAGCATCACCATTTGCAATAACTTGGAGGGTATTATGCTATGTCAGACAGAGAAAGACAAATACCATACAATTTCACTTACATCTGGAATCTAAAAAAAAAAAAAAAAAAAAAAAATTAAAGAACAAACAAAACAAATAATCTTATTGATAAAGAGAACAAATTAACAGTCCCCAGAAGAGGGAGTTTGGGGGATGGGTGAAAAAGGTAAAAGAGATTAAGAAGAACAAATTGTCAGTTATTAAAACAGTCATGCAGATGTAAAGTACTGAATAGGGAATATAGTCAATAACATTATAATAACTATGTATGGTGCTAGATGAATACAATATTTTTCGGGGTAATCACTTCATAAGGTATATAAATGTCTGATTACTATGTTGTACACCTGAAACATATAATATTGTACGTCAAGTATAATTCGGAAATAAAAAATAAAAGATTAAATTGAAACAAACAAACAAAATGGATCAGAGACCTAAACTTAAGAGCTAAAATTACAAAAATGTTAGAAAACAACTTAGGAAAATGTTTTAAGACATTGGATCTGGCAATGATTTTGTGGTTATGGCACCAAAAGCACAGGCAATAAGAGTAAAAATAGATAAATTAGACTAAATCAAAATGAAAACGTCTGTACATCAAAGGATACAATGGAGAGTGTAAAAGGCAATCTACAGAGCGGGAGAAAACACGTGCAAATCATATATCTGATAATAGGTTACTATCCAGAATATATAAAGAATCACTACAACTCAACAACTAAACAAACAACCCAACTGATATTGGGCAAAGGACTTGGATAGACATTTCTTCAAAGAAGATATAAAAGTAGCCAATAAGAAATGAAATGATTAGTTATTACGGAAACACAAATAAAACCACAATGAGATACTACATCACATCCTTTAGGATGGTTATTATAAAAAAGATAGAAAATAACAAGTATTGGTGAGGATGTAGAGAAACTGAAACCCTTGTGCACTGTTAATGGCAATGTAAAATGGTGTAACTGTTATAGAAAACAGTACTGAGTTTCTCCAAAAAATAAAAAAAAAAATAGAATTAATAATGATCTAGTAATTCTACTTCTGGGTACATATCCAAAAGAATTGTAAGCAGGGCCTCAGAGATACTTGTACATCCATGTGCATAGCAGTATTATTCACAATAGTCAAAAGGCAGATGCAACTTATATGTCCATCAACAGATAAATGAATAAACAAAATGTGGTATACACATACAGTAAAATATTATTCAGCTTTAAAAAGAAAGAAAATTCTGACACATGCTACAACATGGATGAACTTTGAAGACATTATGCTCAGTGAAATAAGCCAGCCACAAAAAAGACAAATATTATATGAATCTACTTATATGAGGTACCTACAGTAGTCAAATTCATAGAGACAGAAAGTAGAATGGTATTTGCCACGGAATGAGGAAAGAAGGGTGGGGAGATTTATTGTTTAAAGGGTACAGAGTTTCAGTTCTGAGTGATAAAAGAGTTCTGGAGGTAGATGGTGCTGATGCTTACACAACAAAGTGAACATAGTTCATATCACTGAACTGTACACTTGAAAATGATTAATATGGTAAATTTTATGTTATGTATGTATTTTACCATAGTAAAAAATAATATTCAACTTAAAAAAATAAAGACATCATTATTATAGTAACTCATTAACTCTTCTTTATTTTTCAAAAAGTGTCACACTGGAGCTACTCCTTTAATTTGGATCTAAGTCCTAATTTTTGTACTATAGCACTTAGCACAGCACTGGTTTTATCATGGGAACTCAACACTAAATAAAAAAAAATGTACAGGGATGAATACACGAATTCTGATTATTCTTTGCTTCAATTTCTAAAGCTACTCATTCTACTATTTCTTGTTCAAATTGACATATATATATGTGTGTGTGTCTATATGTGTGTATATACATCTTTTTTAAGTGAGAATTTTCCCATTTATGTAAAATATATACATTAGGATTTTTAAAGATTAAAAGCCTATAACATTTTTAACACGAAACTAGAAAGAAGAGTATAATGAACGTCTGTATATATCACCCGGAATCAACAATTCAGAGCTTTTTATTTGGCTATGGTATATGTTGTTATGGCAAACAATTTTCTCAGAGTCAGGGCCACATCTTTATGTCAAGTACAAGGAGACTGAGACAAAGGAGTTAAGTAACTGGACCAAAGTTACACAGATGGTAAGTGGTGGAGTTGGCACTTGGATCCAGGACATCTGTCTCCATAAAACCAGCTATCTGACAACATTTGCCAGATCCATTAGGTTGAATCTCTTTTTTTTTCCCCCACTTATTTATGCATGTTAATTTTCTTAATAAGATTAATTTTCCAACATGACTGGTCCAATTTTTCAAATAAGGTTAACTAAAAGTTTCTTAAAAAGGAAACAAATGCCTTATGAGTCAGTGTTCTCCCATCACTGGTATTTGAGCTTCAGAAATGTCCTCACTACTGTCTCTGAACACTCAGTTATGTTTCTGTGGCCCTGGCTACTTGAAGTATGTGCTAAGGCCCGTGGGGTCCGATGGTAATAGGGCCTCATAGCTGTGCAATTCGGAAGAGGAAGTTACTACCTCCACAGTCAGTTACAACTTAAGTTGCTAAATTGGACCCAGATTTATCCTTTTTTTTGTCAACGAGGAAGCAATTTATTCATTTTAGAAACATGTTTTTTGCCCTACTCTTGTACCCTTTCCCCAGGCAGATTTACAACCACAAATCACAAATTCAGGCTCAAATGAGGTAACATCTGCAAAGAGCTCTGTAAATGGTGAATTGATACATATGGTAGACTGATTTGCTTGTTAGAAAACATAAGTTTACACTTTCTAATCTGGGTTGGGCCCTGGCTGTGCACTGCAGCTCTTTCCCTCCATATAGTTGTAATACTACTGAGAGAAAGACTGAAGGTCTATAGCATACAGTAGACTGTGTTGGAGAAAGGCTGAGGGTTCCTTCAAGAGTCCCTTACTAGGAAACAGTCATTACCATACGTTCACGAGGCATAAGGAAAGACTGAAGTCTGGCCTCCCAGAGGACCATGCTGCAGGCTTCCACAGGGGGAAACAGGCACAGAAGAAATAGGTGTGCGGTACTGGGACCACAGAGTGACACATCTCACAAGCACCCTCCTCCCCAATCCCCAAAGACACATCTCACCCAGGGACCTCTGCTCCATCTAGCATCCCATCTCACTGAAGTCAAACTTACATTCTGCACCAGGCCTATCACAGAGAAGAAATTTGTTTTGGGGTGTGCAAAACTCTGATATAATTTAGGGTTGTTCATCATGATACTGTCAGAGACTCCAATGATTAAAAATGCTGAATTAATTCTTTCATCCAACAGTTATGTGTCACAGTATGATGGTGGACATGGTAGGCATGACCTCCTCCCTCATGGAGCACACGAAAGCTGTTTTAGCTGGTACAGAGTGCCCATTTGAGTCTGAGCCCTTCATCTACCCTAACAGGCTGTGGTAAAGTGGCTCATCAATGACAATATAAATCATCCAGCCACCCTGCACACCTTCAGTAAAGGGGACACAGAGAGGGTTCGCTTTGCTACAGGAGGGGCATCAGCTCTCTTTGCTGACTCACGGATATTTGACCGGGATACCACCAGATTCCTGATGAGTGTGAAGGCTAGATGATATGCACATGGGCACAGTATAGTCTCTGCCTCATGGATGTTTCCCCAGATAAAGCCAAGTGGAGTGTGAAGGGAAACAGAGCTGGGACTGAGCTTGTCTGGCACAGGCCTGCAGACAGAGTTCATTAGGTTCCCCGCTGGAAGGGACACTTATACACTTAGGCAGGTGCTGAAATGAGAGAGGCTGAGCTTAAAGACGCTGGTTGGCTCGATATGACAGCTACATTGGGGAATCATAAAAACCAGATGAGCCAGTAGATAACCACTATATGGTAACTCGTGTCACAATAAAAATGTCAGTTTTCTGTATTATTTTACAACATCGACTAGCTTAGGAATGCTTTCAAGCAGGACACTGATACCCTCCATTGTTAAAAACAGACATACACATTTATTAACTCGTATTCACACGGCTCTTTCACTACCTGAGTTTGTGAAATAAGACCAAATTTCCTGTCCTTAGTATTCTTTCAGGAACAGCAACCACTTGGGTGCTGTAAAATGTTTCCATTAAAAGTGCTAGTTGAGGGTAGGCACCCTATACTTGCTCATTCCTATCCCAATCACTTCCTCTCTCCCTTGAGAGTTAAGCAAAATTCTTTCATTAATTTTATTATTTTCTCCTTAAAAATATTCTTGTAATGAAGACACACATACAGCAAAAAAACTCACATAATAATTATAAGTAAATTCCCACCCTTTGCTCCGCCTTTTGGAAAGTATGAGGTGAACTCTGTGGATAGTGGCATGTTGGCCCAGGGCCAGGAAGCCAGGCTTCTCTCTTCAGTTCCACCTGGCACAGTGCTGGGGTCCAATGTTCCTGGAGAATTCTGATGGGACAACTCAAAGGCTAGGGTTGTGAAGGGTATGTGTTTGTAAATGGATAGCCAAATGATGATCTGTAAAATGTGCCCCTGAATTCTAAACTGAAAGACATTATTTTGAGGGTTGTCTTCTCTTTAATTTGGTTGTTCATCATAAATTGATTTAATAAATACTACTATCCTTCATCTTAAAGGTGTACATGGCGCTATCTCTTTATGGGGATTTAGGGAAAATACCAGTTATTATCCAGCAGTTGCTTCTCTAATGAGCATACTTCAACTCGTTCATTGTTTCAAAGCTGAAGCCATGATTAGTGAAATCTCATTTTATTTACAGCTTTTCCACTTTAGAAATACAGTGTAGTTCTGCTGACTGCTGGCCATGCATTCCCCCATCCCTACTAGAGCCCAGAGATATAATCACCTTGTGTAAAGATGGGAACTTGTCACAGACATCATAGGGCAGGTGGAATACTTGCTCTCCATTTTTACCCAATGCTTTGTCTACTTTATGATATACTCAATTACATCAAGTCCACTGATCATGAAGAAAAAAGCAATTTATTTGAATGATTAAATTATTTTTTAAAGAATAAAAGAACAAGACTAAAAAATCAACATCTGTATTCCTAATTCTTCACCTCAAAATCATAGAATCTGAAATATTGAAAGCATCTGAGAGATTATTTAGCTCAATATTCCTCTTATAGATCAGGAATTGAGGCACCAGCCCTGGGAAAGGCCATGTCTTGACCGAAGTCACTTCAGCATGGGGTTGTCACCCTGGCCAAGTCCATTGTTCAAAATGTCCAAGGAACAAGGAAGGTGAAGTGCAATTAGGGTTTCCTTAGAGAAGAGAACCTTGGGTAGGGGTTGGGGGAGGCCTGACAGTGTCCTCTAATATCTGAAAGACTCACAGAGGTGAGAGATTGGGATCATTTGGGATAGATAAATGTAAAAGTTACATGGAAGCAGGTTTTAGTTTAATAGAGAAAAATAGCTTTCTAGTAACGATAGAAGCACTGCTGAGTTGTGTAGGAGCATGGGAGACTGATGCTGAGAGTACCTTTAGGGCAGATTTTTTTTTTTATAACTTCGTTGTTGCCTGTTTTACATATCATATGATTCACCCATTTCAACTGTATGATTTAATGGTCTTTAGGTACTTTATCAAGTTGTGCAACTATCACCATACATCGGTTTTATAATATTTCCACCCCAGTAGATGCCTTGGGGAAGTCATTTTAAGTAAAACTTGTCTCTAAGGTCAAGGTTATCTAGTGAAGCGCCAGTATCATGCACATCAAATCATGATGGTGTGCATCACAGCCTGAGCACCTCACTATGAGTGTATTGGGTGCCACACCAAAAAACAAGGGCAAGAAGAAAGGGGCTAGATGGAGAGGAAGAGATTGGCAGGTGGGTGACAGAAAGCCCATGAGTGAATCAAAGGGCTAGCATCATTGAGGTGGCACCAAGAGAAGAGTACATTCCTTTTTCACTGGTCCTACTCAACTCTATATAAGGTTCAAGTTATAATAAATCTGTTTAAGGTAGAAGACATGTACTCTGACAGTTTGCCACAGTACAATTCAGAGGGCCTTTAAAAATATTCAATCATTTGAAAAAAACTTTTTTATTCAAGAAACTGAAGCTAGATTCTAGTAAAAAAGATGATCATAATTGTAATGTCTATTTTTTTAAAAAAATACTAACATTCATTTTAAACACACCTCATTTCCCCAACTAGTTAAAATCATCAGAAACAGGGAGTCCTCATTAAACTCAGGATCCCTGTGGTATGCCCCAAAAAGAAGTGTCAAGGGCCCTGACACTGACATTTGGTCAAAGCAGTGCGATTCCTTCCATGCCCTCAATGTCCATCACGTTGTTCCTTTATCCCAATGAACTTGCTTGTGCTCTTAAGGCAGGTACTTAAGTAGCACCTTGAAGAAAATGACGTGCATGCTGTTTTATGTACACGCTCCACTTGCTTGCTTAAGCATGCCTGAAAAGCCCCTGCTAATCATATCTGGGGCAATCAGGGGAAGGGCAAGGTAAAGCCATCAATCTACGTGCTACTTAAAATTCAAGGAGCCTTAAAGTAGGGACTGAAATAATTTTTTAAGGTAAAGTCTAGGACTTTAGCTACAGGAATCTAAAAATCTTAATTGAAAGTTCATTCTTCATACAAAACTTTGACAAGTGGGGCTCAGCGTCTTTGGGCTTATAGCTCCCAACGTCCAAAAACAATCAGAACAACACATCTAAGAATGCCATTTCAGCTTTCTGAAACTGCAAATATTGCAGACATAGCCATTTATTTCTCCAGAAGGGCTGAGGAGGAAAAGAACATAAGGGGGTCATTAATGGCCCTTGTAGTAGGAGAAATGAAGATGTATGTTAATAAGAAAAAATGTGCAGGAGTTATACCTTTGTTAGAGTCATCAGGCACATAGAGTGATCAAAGCAGGGATGTAGTCTGTTCTGCTCACCTCTTCAGTCAACTGGATAAGAGCTACATTTCTAAAATGACTGGAAATGGGTTCTCTCTATTCTGATTATTAGCTGACTGGTACCTGAATTTAACCTATCTATTTGTTTTGTGAGATATAAGCAACATGACATTACAGAGGATGGTGGCAATCTAAAATCCAAATCCTGCTATAAAGTCTTTTTAAAGAGACACAACCACAAAAGTGGGATGGCAAAGGATATTCATGTACAACACCTGTAATCTTTCAGAGAGCTCTCCGGCAGACAATTAGGAACTCCCATTCTTTCCAGCTTTGCTCCAAGGATTTGCAAATAACTTAGGACTAGCCATACCATACAGCCTCCATTTTATCCCATCTTGACTTTGAAATATGGCCTGAGGTGACCACAAGTCCCAGCAAGCAGTTTTCAGTCTATATCTGAGCAGCACCACATAAAAGATGAAAGCCATCACAACAGGCAACATTTGCAGCAAATACCATGATGCAGTCCTCTCAGCTTCTGGAGAATTGCTAGGAAGCCCTGTAACTGGCTCAATGTTTGGGCACAGATCTCGCTGACATCTTTTTCAAATTATAAATCCATTTAGGATAAATTCTCATGGGTCGTGCCTTAGATCCTTGAGTAGATTGCACAGCAGATGCTATTAGAACATAGTCTTAATCAGTGCGTGATGGTCCAGGAACCTGGGAAGGTTCTAATAATAAGCAAGAATTATCATCAGAATACTTAAACATGTAACCAGCTTTGCATCTTCAAAGCACTTTTGCAAACATTAATTAATTAATTAATATACACGACACCCTTGTGATGTAGTTAAGTATTATTATCTCCATTTGACATATAAAGAAACAGACAGGTTAAGTGGCTTGTTTGAGGCCACACGACAAGCCTAGAATGGGTCTGGGAACTTGAATTAGAAGCACCTGATCCAAACTTGCACCCGGGTGTGCTAGTGGTGTATGGTCAGCTGGCTCACTCACGGCCCAAGCCCTTATAGTTGGGAGCTGAGAAGCACCTCCAACCAAGGGCCTTCTGGTTGCAGCAGGCCTGCTGACAAGCATCAGAAGAGGCAAGCACCCAGGCTGTCTGTCAGACCTTGTCCTGTTCCACAAGGTAATTCTACTCCTTGATCACTTTGCAACCTAGACTAGTTAATATGAGTTTGACTGAGAGAGCAAGAGAGTGGGAGCTATGCTCTCACTAATCCATTGCTGTGACTGCTGCAGTGGGTGAAGGACAGGCCCTTTGCTTCTGCATTCCCTTACCATATGGGAAGTGCATGAACAGGTCTGGCTAGAGGAGAATGCTTAGGCAGGCCAGATAGCTGGAAAAGTTAGGCGTCATATCTAAAGAACGGGTGATTGAGGGAGGAGAAAATGGAGAAAAAAGGGCAAACATGGGCAGGAGCAGCCTATCATCTGAGGGTCATCAAAAACAACAATGACAACAACAACAAAAACCTACACTAGGAAAATAAAGGAGATAACTGAGAATCAAAGAAATACTACAGAAGTGAGAACTGAATTGTGATAGATGAATTGCCTTGGCAACTGAAGGTGGCGAAAAGGACGTCGGGTGGCTGAAAGAAATATGGAGGACTGGGCAAAGAGGAGAGCCAGCATTTCTTGAATGCCTTCTATATACCAGGAGCTTTACAATATTCACTTATTTGGTCCTCAAATCAGCTCCACCAGGTGAATATCACTTTATTTTTATCGTCATTTTAGAAACGGGAAATTGAGGTATCAATGGTCAATTTTCAGGTGGAGTTCGAATTCAAAGCAAGTCTGGACAATGATGATCATCCTGCACCATCCAGAACAGAGAAGGACTTGGAGCATTTCAATAAATGAAAAGGCAAGAAGAACTGGGAGAAGGTGCAAATTTGGGAGAGGCTGTAAAGATGACAGTGCTGGGAGCTCGACTTTGAATTTTGGAATTCTGCAGCTGTGGATGACAGCCCATATGAGGAAGTGCAGTTGACTTGAGAACAGTCTTAGGGAAGTGGGGAGAACCCAGGGCATATGAAGGAAGGTCTGGGACCATGTGTATCTCTGGCAAGCAGATTCTTAGGAATCTAGTAAACTCTAGATAACTTGCTGGAATATCCAAGGAGAAACAGTCAAGTGGTATCACACCAACTGGTTTATGTTCTTAGATATATTGTCATCAGAGCCAAGGAAAATGCCTTGACTTTTTTAAAAACTTGAATTGAAAGAAATCATCCCAATATTTCCCTGGTTATTTGATGACAATGAAAATCTGAGGATTACTTCTGAGTAACATTTTGTGCTCTCTCCTGCCAAAAAGCTGAGGGCAGGTAGCTGGGAGGAATGCTGCTTTGAGATGAATAGATGTTTATTGAATGAACGACTGAATGAGGATTCAGAAGCAAAAACTTTCAATCTACAAATCCTTGCTATGGGACTATCAGACTGAGGATATTCCTATTCCCTCTGCTCTGCCCTTGCTTCTGGTTATTGGAAGAGAGGGTCTGACCCTTTCCTTTCAAATATGACATTTCCTTCTACGAGGAGAGTTAAAACCTAAAGTGAAATTTCTTATTTTCATAAAACTCACTGCTCAAATATAGTATTTAAAACCAAATTATAGCTTTTCTTAGTATCTTTTCACTTTTCTAGACTGTACATTGGGAAATGAAAGGGACAGAAATTCAACTTGGGATGTCTTTGAAATCTTTCTTAGGGATACTGGGAGATGACAGGGATTGAAGGCATGGAAACTTGTGCAGGTAGAACACCCAGAGTAGAGTAGAGGGTGCTGGCTCAGAAAAGGCAGCCACTGCTTTCCTTTACGAACCCAACCCAGTCTAAACTGTGGGACCCTCTCTAGCAAAGGACCCCTAGTGGCCTCTTGTTCTGACATATTTAACTGAACCCCCCTAAAGTGTCCTAGAACAGTAGAAAACCATGTTGCTTTTTCTGTTTCCACCCATGCCTCCCACCGAGTTCTTTCCACAGCCACCAGATAATAGTCATGCTGTAGAGTTAGTCCTGTCAAAAAATTACCCCACGGTTCCCCTTCTCATAAACACTAGAACCCTAAATTCTAACAATGGCCTGCAGTGTCTTATGTGACTGGCCCATGGCTATTTCCCTAACTGCCTCTCTTCCTCCAGCCCTTGCTCACTCTACACCAAGTACACTGGCTCTGTGGCTATCCCTCCGACTAGCAAAGCACACACCCGCCACAGGGCCTGTGCACTCATGAAGATCTGCATGGCCTGCTCTCTCACTTCCTTTATGGCTGCGCTCATATGTCTCATTATCAGAGAGGCCTTCCTTGATCACCACTTACTCTGCTTTATTTTTCTTCATAGCGCATGTCTCCTCTGACATATTCATTTATTTATGATCTGTGTCCTCCCATTAGGAGGTAAGCATCCTACGAGTTGGGACTTTGTACTTCCAAGGCCTAGAGCAGTAGAATTTGTTGAATAAATGCTTATTACTTGCACATACCACCTATTATAGTTTCTTTACAATAATTAGGGTAAACATTGCTTACAATAAAAAAAAGGAATACGGTAAAGAGTTTTTTACTTTGGTAATTCTTTTTATTGAATTAATTCTGAAAGGCTACACATTCTTACCATAAAAAAACAACTTTGGATCTTAATTTTTTTAGGACCAAGAATCTGCTCTTCTGTATGTGAATCTTGTAGCAGCTTTTGATCAGAACCAATAAAAGCCTGGCCCACCCTGTTAGCCATAGATATTTCTAAATTGTGTATGAATTTCCTCTATCTCCATGATCCCTGCCTTACCTGCTAGTTTCCCCTCAACCCCACTGTCTTGTGTCACCAAGGGTGGTGACAAGGTGCATTCTTACAACTTCATTCAGTGTTCACCTGTAGGGAAGACAGGGAGTTTTCTCCCCTAGAGGAAACGGACCATGACTCCTTGGAGGGGCCTTGGATGAATGAGTGTTCCATTCTCCTGAGTTCTCGCTCCATTGTGTCTGGCCCAGCTTTTCATTTGCAACACAATCACAAGCTGGAAGTGATGATGCTCTCTTGAGTGTAAGCAAGATGAATGTGTCAGTCTGCCAGTACTGAAGAGTTTGAGCCTCATGTAAACTATTTCCTGATCAGCTGCAGTTCTGGCTTAACAATTAGGAGAAAAATGCTAATATATAATATGTAAGCATAATATTTAGTTTGGAAAATCCTAGATATAGTAAAGAGGCTGCACATACAGGTAGAGATTTCTTTACCTCATTGATATAGAAGTTACAGGGCAGTAAAAACATTTTGAAATTGAAGTTAAAGTGGTCCTAACTGTAGAATTAACATGTTTTACTTCAATAATGTTCATTATAATTGCTTATACATGACATACGTGCTTTTTAAATACACACACCCTTCTACATACCCAGTTGGCCTTCCTCATCTGTAATTCCTGTGGACAGAGGAGGATTCATAGAACTGTCAGTTGGTTGTTTCTTTTTTTCTACTGTATTCAAAGGTGACTTATGCTTTTAAGGGAACAAAGTGTATAATCACAATTACTTTAAAGAGTTTCAATTCCACGTGCTAGAGGGGTAATGGGCCAGCCTAGGAATTGAAAATGATAATAAAATATTAATAAAAGAGGGAAAAGGGGGTAGACCCTTAACTTTTAGTGCAAAGAGTAAGACTTATCTTAGGCTCACTTTATATGTTACTTTCACCCATTTTTCTTCTAGGGTAGGAATGACTATCTGATAGGAAAGTAGAGGGCAGAAATTTTGCTGTTGTTTTGGTGTCCTGGTTTTCCTCTTTTGCTGGGACCAGAGCAGGGGGCCTCCCTTTTTTTGATGATCATATGTTCCTGCTTTGCATTTTGTCTGGAGGTGTGCTTTGACAGTGGCTACTGAGTTAAGTAGAGCAAAATGAAGAAGACAATAACAGGGTGAAAAATGGAGAGAAGGATATACATGTGCCTTGCTTTACACATGGCCAAAGCTCTAGAAAAACAGAACGTTTATACATATAATCATGTCTGAAATGTGATGAGGAAGATTGCTCTCTGAAATAGATCCCATTGAGCTAAAATAAGGACTGTTTTCTAAATATCATCTTTAATTTATCTGTTTGGTATATTTGGATATTTTACATCAACTTGAGTTATATTATTGGTAGACTTTGCCTTCTGAGCAACTTATTTTTAATTTCAGTGTCGTAGAGGAGTTAAACTTGATTTCTGGTCACATCAACAAGAGTCCACCAAATGAAGCATCAATGGAAAAGTGATAATGACGCTTCCATTCAGGTAGGGTTAGAGTCTACAGAGGGGCTTTCACATATATCACTTTTGATTCTCATAAACCACAGAGGGTAAGTATGTAATAGATAAGTAGATTAGATATATGTCTCATGTTACGAATAAAGAAGAAAAGGCTCTGTGAGACCCCTAAAGTTGGACAGCTATGCAGTCCTAAAACTGGGAATCAAATTCCTGTCCCAAGGTCCTCTCACCTGCACAATATATGTGTCTTCTACAACCTCTTTATTTTACACTATGAATCTGGTAGGCTAGGGCTCCTCTCCTATTGGTCTTAAAGATGCACCAAGACCAAGAACATTGTGGAGCAAATATGGGAAATGTTAAGCATCAGAGAATTGCCCCTTCTTCCCATTTTCTCAGCCTTATTGTACTAGGGAGGTAAATCTGTGCCCTGATTTACTTAAGTTTTTATCTACCTACTGGTTTAACTTAAAAAGAAGTTCTTGCAAATTTAAAAAGTTATACAGACACTCACTGATCCAAAGATAAAGTCAAGAAGACTTTAAAGGACTTTAAGCAACATGAATTTATACTTACACAATCAGCTTTTCATGCTATGGTATTGTGATCATTAATAGAATTTATTGAGTGTCCACAGAATGCACAGGACCCTTGAGATCCTAGGGTATAATTTGAATTGGTCCCTTGCTGGAGGAGCTGTGTAGCAGGCATTTCCTATAATGTCTATAGGTGATTTGTGACGTTTATATTTTGGGTCCCCAAGGTCACAGTGTCCTCATAACCTTGGCACATGTAAGCTAATGGGAATGATGGTTGAGATCAGGAACTAACTTCATCTCTTTTCTTTGACAGCATGAAGTTGGCTGGGCACCTTCTGTCTAGCAGTCAATGTAATCAACTCTCCCAGCTGGTCAACAGTCATTTATGAAGCACCTTCTGGAGGAAGAACGCTTTATTTTCTGCTGAGCACAAGAACCCTTGAAGTTCTCACAGAACAACAAGTCAGAATTTACCTAGATGAGTAAAACTAAAGAGTAGGCCCCGAGGACATATTAACATGAGCTTAGTTGTAGCTGTGCCTACCCTGGGCCCCTGCCATTGACTCAGCAAGGGGGCGGGGTTGAGGGGGGGAGGAGGTGGTAGAGATAAAAGAAGCAAGTCTGCTCAACAAACTGCTAGATGGCCAGGCTCTGATTGATCAAAGTTTGCCATTTTGCCTTATCTATTTAGAACCATAATTCAAGAATGAAATTGCCCTAGGTTTTCTCCTCCCCGCCATTAAATTCCATTCAATCATAGTAGGCAAAATGCAGTCACGCTCAAGCAGCCAGATGTTATCATTACAGACCTTTCTTTATAAACCAATGCTGAAACTTGAGTGGTTGATGAGACTAGCTAAGCAGTTGTACCTTTGACCCGACTGCATTAAACTTGCCCTATCAATTTAAGCTTAGTATAAACACCATTTCCCAGAGCCCCTCATGAAGTCAGCGGTGAGAAGAAGCTGACTAAGTCTAAACATTTTTTAACAGCAATCTTGTCTTACAACACCAAGGGGATTTACTGGGTATCTGGGGCTTTATAAAACCATATGAACATGCTGAAAGAATTAAAATCCTTTAAGAATGAAAAATTGATGGTGACAGTCCTTTCTGAAGACCAGTTGGTATAATGGCAGCATAAGAATGGGTAGGAGAGTTGGTCTGAAACATTTTTATATTTTTTGAAGTAACGTTTTTATTGGTTTTTCTTCTTTCTCAAATGTTTATTCTGAGGTGGCCATTCCAATGGAAAAAAAAAATGTATCCCACTTATCAGTAACTTAGACATTTTAAGAAAAATCGAACATGTTGTCCTGTTTAAATTTCTAATGAAGATTGAGACCCTCTCTCCATTCAAACATCTCAGATAATGCTATTATAAAATGTAAGAATATATGTGTGATTTGTAAATAAATATATTTCACTGTAAGGCTATTTCAGAAGAGAAGCTCAACTTTGATAGTGTTCGTTTAATTTTTTTTTTTTTTAATTTGTATAAAAAACAGTATTCAGTCACTTTGTGGCTTAGCTTCCAAATAAGTAGGATACTGTCACTTCTGTTAAAATGCTAAAATAGTACACTGGTAAGCAATTAAGTGTATGATTATAGGATTTATAAACCCTAACACAAATTACTTTGAAAAATATCAATAACAAAATGTTTTAATTATAAATTAAATAATAGGTAGAAAATGTAAATTTTAAGAGGGGAAAAAACCTAATACTGAAATCTAAGAAAACTTTGTCAAATGTCTTGCTAGCCTGATTAAAAGAATTATTGTAATTTTTTTCTTTTCTTCAGAAGGAGGCAACATAAAAGACATTTATTTCATGGGATAAAGAGGGAAAGCACAGAAATAGTTCCTTGAGAAGACTGGGGTCTAGGCTTCACAGTTAGTTTTTGGCAATTTCATGAGCCTTTTTAGGGCTTGGCCTGTGCCTCTGTAAGCATGTGCTTCAGAGGGGATGGCATTTTTGATTCTTTCAGGCTTTACAATTCTGGTTTGATGCTCCAAGGTACACATTCTCTCTGGGATGCAATTCAGATTCTATGATTTTAAGATTCTTCCCATCTTTAGGATTCAACAAATGTAGAACACATTTATTTACAGAGAAAAATGTACTTTGGGAATAACACCTTCCTCTGTTACTTAAATAAAAAGAAATGACATGCATTGTGTGTTTTGCTATTTAAATGCGGATATTGAAAAATAATGTCATCGCATTCCATACCACTTCGCAGTGAGTTTATGAAGCCTAGAAGTGGAAGCTTAGAAGTGGAAGTTTGTCATCAAGAGCTGTCATGACCTGTCTGATAAGGCCCAGTGATTGCAAAGACCACAAAAGCTCCCTGTCACTCCCCGCCCCCCGCCCCCCTAGAAGGTTTGGTGGGCTTCTCAGGAATATCTATGCAGCATTACAAAGGAGGGGAAAGCATAAACGGTGATTCGGTGATTCGTTAGACCCATCAAGTCTCCAGGAAGGATCAAATGCATGGCACTATTTCACCCACTTGATTCGGGGTGAGAATGAGGAAGCCTCACCAGGTGCTTGGTTGCCTTTGGGGAGTATGGGGTGAGGGTGGTGCTTAGGAAAGGAGAGGGTGTTAAATGTCTGTAATGAGCACCAGAGGCAAGAAGGGTGCCTTGTGTGCAGGTGTTGTGCATAGCGTTCAGGAGCAATGCTTTCTTGCTTTGATTTGAAAAGTATGAAATGTTTCTGTTTGTTTGCTTTTTCCACCTAAGCTAAAAGTGAGAAGAGAATGCTTTAGGAAGTGTTCTGGTAATGACAAACCTTTTCCACCTGATGTAACACATGCTGGAAAATGGGATTTGTATTTGAGGCATCTGGACTGGTAACTGATTCTTAGTTTTCTTAATTAATCAGCAGCTCAGATATTTAAACAGAATTGGTTTATGCACACTGGGATAGGCCAGAGGAAAAAAGTACATTAATATGAAAAACTAGAATATTTTCTGTTTGTTTTACAATTAAAAAGAATACTTAAAATGAGGAAAATTAAATAGACTTATATTCTCTAAACATAATCTTCCTAAGGTAATATTCAGTAGAGATCATCACGACCTAGTGTCTTATGTCTTCAGCTATATTTTTAGTTTTCATTCTGCATTCCATTGTTCCAAAAGCTGAAGTCATCGGCAGGTCAAACCATGCCTGGGGTGAGTACCTACCTAGTACTTCTTAAAAAAATGCATCTTCATTCTGAAAACATGAAAACTCTTGCTCTGAGGCTGGATTCAATGAACCACACCTCTTTACAAGTTGCTCATCTTTCCTCCCTCCCGGGGCAGACTTTTGCTCAGTTTTGCTGTCACCACAGAGCTACAGGGCTTTTTGAAATTCTAGATAATGAAGCTCATTTCCATGTTGCTCACCTCCCAGCAACTGTGGGGGCCATCAGAAGGCTCAAGATTAGGGACTGGGGGTAAAGATCTGATGGCAGCATCCTGCAAACCGCATTAACCTACAAAGGCCCAAGCGCATATATCTGCTCCAAGGTGTCAATCAGCTGCATTGCACTTACCCTTCCTAAGCAACTTGTGACCTACAGAGATGCCAGCCTGTCAGAGCTTGGTGGCAGGCTTATCATGTTCATTTATGAGTTTTGAGACACATTCATGTTGGTGCATGTGTTTAAAGGCTGCCTCTCACTCTATGCCCTATTCAGAGAAAGCAAGCAAATGAAGACAGCTTTCCTCTTAGGTTGCTCTTCTGCGAAACACCACAGTGATGAGGAAAATGAATGACATGCTGCTGAGATCAGGCCAAAAGCAACACCACCAACATCCCACACCACCACCAAAGAAAACTAATAAAGGGCATCATTATCTTCTAAGCTTAAAGTCACAAATGTATATAAATGTAAACCATTAAGTAAATAAACAGAAATACTGAATAAATGACATCATTCTGATGATTTAAGAGGCAAGCATTTTGTGGATTCCTAGAAATGTGTAAGATAAATCTAAAATGGGCAAAATCACAGATCTAATACCACCACACACTTCTTTGTTGTGTTTTATCCTGGTTTAGACAATGCCTGGTAGTCACACACGACAATCACATTCGGGTCCGGCTTCACAGATGACAGGTGTGTGGAATTGGAGAGGTACTGGCAAATTTGAAGCCATTACTATGTCTTCCAAAATGATGAAGGTGGTTTGGTGACCAAGTCACGATGAATGAATGAAAGAGAAGAAGGGTTGAAAAGAGAACGGAAAAGAACTGAGGACAGGGGATGGTGAGTAGTTAGGATAAAAATGGAATGGAAAAGAGGGAGAGGTAAGTGGGAAAAAAAAAGTAGGGTGGCTGTGATAGAAAGTAGTCCATGAGCAATTGATTAGGTGGCTCCGTGTGTGTGTGCGCACTTGTAGGTATGCATAAATATAAAGATACCTAGAGTTTTGTGTAATTCTTGCAGTACAGTGATAATTCTTAGAAACAAAAGTATCTCTGAAATTTCCAGTTTTATGTCTAATATTCTCTAGCATTATTTAAGTCTTTAAGATTAGTGTAAAAAGAGTCATTTCACAATTCTTGGTCTCCTTAGTAAGCAAAATCAGATGCTAAGAAAGAATTCTGAGATAGGTTCAAAGTTCTCAAGAAATGACAGACTACAGAGGCTTTAGGTGGGAATGTAGGGAAAAGACCTATTTTGTCAACAGACTGATATCTTTCAGAAGATAAAGGAGGCCTCAGGAGGATTCGAACACCTCACCAGGCATTGAAACAGTGGTGACACAAATTTCGGGGGTTAATTTCTTTACAGTGTGTGTGTCCTGGCTCATGCTGTATTCTCCTGACCTTTTCTTAGTAGGCTTTCTAAGCACTGCTGGTTAGAAGCCGGAGACATAACAGGGCTGGAGAGAACGCTGTTCCCTAGTGTCCTTTCTGGGTATGTCAGGAAAGGCAACTTACTGCTAGGTCAACATTCCCCACCACGCCCAGCCAAACATTTCGCGGGGATTTGGAATGAACCATCTAATTCCTAATTCCATATTTTAAAACACAGCATGAAACAAACCATCGATCAGCCAACAGCAGCTGGCAGAGGATCAAGCAGGCCCACTGTCGCTTGAACTCTGGTGAAAACAAATGAAGGATAGGATTTCAGAGAACCACTCCAGTTTCAGGCATCACTAATACCGACTCTGTCTTCTCTCTAATGTCTCAGGCCGTCCAGTCTGCCCACCTCAGCAGACTGATGCCTAAACAAATCCATGGGCTCTTGGGTTCCCAGAAATTATAGGCCCAAGTGATCAAGGCATTATCATATCCTTTCTTCTCTCCTCACCACTTTTTTGGCATAAGACTTCAAGTTTCTCACTAGGACTTCTACTTAATTAGGTTGTCAAAAGGCTTTTTAAAAAATAGACTAATTTTTAGAGCAGTTTTACCTTTAGAGAAAAATTACACATAAAGTACAGAGTTACCATACACTCTTACTCCATTCTCTGCACAATTTACCCTATTATTGATATCTTGCATTAGAGCGATGTATTTGTTATAACTGAGGAACCAATATTGATGCATTATTAACTAAAGTCCATAGTTTACATTAGGGTTCATTCTTTATAGTGTACAATTCTATGGATCTGATGAATGTATAATTTCATGTATCGACCATCACAGTATTATATATAAGAATTTTCCTGCCTTAAAAAACCCCAGTGCTCCATCTATTTATCTCTCATTCTTTCTTGCTGAACCCCTGCCAACCAGTGACTTTTTTACTGTCTCCATAGTTTTGCCTTTTCCAGAAAGTCATACAGTTGAAATCATAAAATATGTAGCTTTTCAGATTGGCTTATTTCACTTGGTAATATGCATTTAAGTTTCCTCCACGTCTTTCTGTGGCTTGATAACTCATTTCTTATCGTCACTGAATAATATTGCATTGTATGAGTGTTCCATAATTTATTCTCTTACCGAGGGAACTTGCTTCCAGTTTGTGAAGACTATGAATAAAGTTGCTATAAACATTCCTATGCAGCTTTTATGTAGATATATGTTTTCAACTCCATTGGGTAAATACCTAGCAGTGTGCTTGATGGCTCAAATAATCAGACTATGTTTAGCTTTTTAAGAAACTGCAAATGTGCCTCCAAAGTGGCTGTAGTATTTTGCATTCCCACCAGCAGTGAATGAGACTTCCTGCTGCTCCAGACATCCTTGCCAACATTGGGTGTTTTGGATTTTCATTATTCTAACAGGTGTATAGTGCAGTTCCCTAATGATTTATGATGTTGAGAATTTTGCTTCTTTGCTATCTGTATACCTTCTTTGTGTCTGTTTAGACCATTCACTCATTTTTAATTGGGCTGTTCATTTTTAATTTTGTTATTGTTGAATTTTAATAGTTCTTTGTATATTTTGGATACCAGTTCTTTTTCAGATATGTGTTTTGCAAAGATTTTTCTCCAAGTTTGTGGTTTATTTGTTTGTTGTTGTTGTTGCTGTTGTTCTCTTAACTGTGTCTTTCACAGAGCAATTTTTAATTCTAATGAGGTCTCATTAACTTTTTCTTTCAGGGACTGTGCTTTTGGTGTTGTAACTAAAAGCTTCAAGGTCAGTATATGATCTAGATTTTCTCCCATACTATCTTCTAGAAGTTTTTTAGTTTTGCATTTTACATTTAGGCCTATGATCCATTTTTGAGTTAATTTTTGTGAAGGATGCAAGGTCTGAGTCTAGATTTTTTTTTTTTTTTTTTTTTTTGCATGTGGCTATCCAGTTGTCCCAGTACCATTTGTTGAAGACTGTTCTTTATCCATTGAAATGCCTTTGCTCCTTTGTCAAAGACCAGTTGCCTATAATTGTGTGGTCTATATCTTGGCTCTCTAGTCTGTTTTACTGATCTATTCTTTCACCAATACCATTCTGTCTTGATTATTCTTTAACCTTGTTTTCTAGTATTGTGTTGGCTATTTTGGATGTTTTGCCTTTCCATATAAACTGTAGAATTAGTTTGTCAATAGCCACAAAAATACCCTATACTTCGTTTCTTCTTTATGAAGAACTTCTTTTAACTTCAATTCTTGCAAGGAAAGTCTACTGGCAACATATTTCCTTAATTTCTATTTGTTTGAGAAGGTCTATTTTTCCTTAACTTTTGATGGATAATTTCACTAGCTACAGAATCCAGGTTGTTGTTTTTTTCCTTTTAACACTTTAAATATTTCACTTTACTCTCTTCTTGCCTGCATGGTTTCTGAAGAAGTTTGATAAAATTCTTACCCTTGTTCTTCTATAGATAAGGTTTTTGTTATTGTTTTACTTTTACCATTTATATTTGTTTTACTCTTATACTGTGAATATCCTTTTTTGGTAAAGTATCTTAAAGTTAAAAAATAAACAAATAAGAACTCATTATCTCCATATCCTCAATCAAAACTATTTTCCTAGCTTCCTCACTTACTAATGGCTCTATTAGTTCCTCAATAACCCTATCTTTGAAACCTCTACAGTTAGCAGTGACTCTCCCTCTTGACTTTATTGCTCACTTTGTTTTTCTGCATGTGAAGAAATTTTTAATCAGTCTCTTACTTTTCATTCCTATTTGCTATGAGTTTAATCTTTCTTTTCCTCTTGCTTAACCATTCCATTAGCCTCCTAATCAGTTTCTCCACACCTTATGATTATATACCATTCACATATTAAATTTTTTTCTTTCTATTTATTTGTTTACAGTAAATTTATTGGGGTGACATTGGTTAATAAAATTATATAGGTTTCATGTGTACAATTCAATACTACATCATATGTATATCGCATTGTGTATTCACCACCCAAAGTTAAATTTCCTCTGTCACCATATACTTGACCCTCTTTACCCCTATCTACCTCCCCGCTTCCCTCCGATAACTACTAAACTGTTGTCCATGTCCATGAGTCTCGATGTTAGTCCTGTTTGTTTTTACAGATAAGATATTTTTGCCCTCTGGCTTCTTTAGAGTTATTTTTTTCTGTCTTTATTTTCTGTAGTTTGAATATGACATACCTAATTGTAGATTTTTGGTATTTTTCATACTTGGAGTTCTCTGAGCTTCCTGAATCTGTGTTTTGGTGTCTGTCATTAATTTTGGAGAAATCACAGCTAGTTTTACTTCTGTTCCTTTCTGCTATTCCCATTATGTGTATTTTACACCTTTTGTAATTGTCCTCGGATAATTCAGTTCTTGGATATTCTGTTCCAGTTTTTCCCATTCTTTTTTCTCTTTGCTTTTCAGTTTTAGAAGTTTCTATTGACATATCTTCAAGTTCATAAATTCTTTTCTTGGTCATGTCCAGTCTACTGTTGAGCCCATCAAAGCCATTCTTCATTTGTTTTTGATTTCTAACGTTTGCTTCTGATTCTTTCTTAGCATTTCCATCTGCCTGCTTACATTACCCATCTGTTCCTGCATGTTGTCCATTTTTTCCATTAGATCACTTGCATATTGATCATAGCTGTCTTAAAGTTTGATAATTCCAAAATCTTTTCTATGTCTAATTCTGATGCTTGCTTTGTCTCTTCAGACTGTGTTTTTTGCCTTTTAGTGTGTCTTATAGTTGAAAGCTGGAATTGACGTATCAGATAATGAACTAAGGTAAACAAGCCTTTAGTGTGAGATTTTCTGTTTATCTGGCTAGCAAGTTAAGCAGTGTTTATCATTTGCTGTAGCTGTATGCAGGCTAAAATTTCTTCCAGTGCCCTTGCTCTTGTTTCTCCTTTTGCCTTTGGGTTTCCCTATAGACTCCTTCTTAGAGTCTGAACCTTGCAATTCTTTCAGCTGTAATGCCCATTATTATACAGGAGCCCATTGGATGTGGTGTAAACATTCATGTGAAGGAAGGAAAGATACTCTGTAATTAGTTCTCATTCTTTAACTGGGTCTGTGTCCCTGGGCTGTGACCATTATAAGTGCTTTTCAGCTTTCTTCCTCAGTATCTTAAGTGTGACAAGAGGGCTAGAGGGGGCTGGAATTGAGTATTTGCCTCTCCCGTGTCAATTAGACTCTGGTCAATAGTTTCCCTTGAGGGAAGGACTTTGTTAAGGAGAACAGAGAACTCTGACCATATTTCAAAATGGTTACTATTCTTTTACCCCTGACAAAATCATGAGGTGATTTTTCTTTGATCTTCACAGCATCTAGTAGGACTCCTGAAGGTAAAACTCATGAAAGTGTGGCGTCCCCCTAAAGCTGAACCCCCAAAAGTTTTGATCTCTCAAGCTAGTCCACACTCAGCCTCCAACAATTAGTCAATCACCCTTTATGTGTTCCTACCTGATGCTGGCCCAGTGGAAGTTTCTGCTCCTGATAATCTCTGATTCTCTATTTGTGTCTCTTTCTAAATTTTGGGGGCAGCGTTTTGCCCCATGACCTCAATTGTTTACTGGATCTAAGAAGAGTTGTTGATTTTCAGCTCATTCATTTTCTTTTTGTTATGAGGACAGGGATGATGACTTCCCTACTCCTTACATGTTGGAGTGGAAACTAGAATTGAGTTCAATGGACTTTTAATTTATTGTTCTCTTCAACTAAATACAACTCAGTTCAAACATGGAAAGGTAACACGTAGGGCAGGTACAGAACATTTTAACTAAAAGCTCAGAGGTAAATGATTAAAAATTTTTATAATTATTTTTCCACATGATATATTTATAAATTCCTAAAAGAAGAGATTCCCCTGTTTTGAGCCATTTTTAAAAATTATTTAAACTTATCATAAAAATTACTTAAATATTTTCATTTACATGAGTAATGAAACACAGCCATCAGCTTTGTCGGTAAACACTACAAGGATTAACCATTATTTGTTTAAGACAAGCACTCACCATAGCACATTCTACTACCTAATACTAATTCTGATAGCAAAGGAACACATTTTCTAAATGAGCACTTGTTTACCAAAGCAATCCTAGACAAAACTGCTTTACAAATGATTTACGTAACCCTAACTATATACGCATGCGCACACACACACACACCATACAAACACACAGTACTCTTTCTTGCAAGCACATAAACACACTCACTATGAAAACAAAGGAAGGCACCATTTTGCTTGTGAATCTTGTGTCAAGAGCAGACAGACAGTGGTTATCAAATACTTCTGCACTGAGGTACTAGATAGTTACATCTCATAGGAGCAGTAACCTTTACGAAGACTGACTTTGGCACTGGATCCAAAACTGTTCAAGAAGCCCTGTGATGCCCTCTTCCACTGAAGCATATGGATTGTTCCAGACCACGGGGGTGGGTTGGAAAGAGTTTTAAAGTATAAATAGAGACCAGGACAATGACTATATTGATTTGGAAGTGACAACAACATTAAATAATTTAGGTTAGCTGATGCAAGAGCTGAGAAGGTGAACCTTTACAACAATTGGCATAGTTCTCCATCTTGATTATTAGGCCAGGCCAGTGTGCCCTGGTTAAAGTTGTCTATTTGTTCAGATTTGCTCTTTGCTTCCCATACTTACTGATATCAACTTTGCAGAGAGTTTAAGGTCCACGAATGGTCAATGGAGCAATGACTGAACACTAATGGACGTAGAGAATGGTTTATTTTTATGTGCTATGTGCTTCGCTCATGCACAACACCTCCAAGAGGGATTTTGGCCACTGCAAATTGCCACAGTTCAGTGTGCACCGTATTTTGATAATATACAGAGAGTGTTTAATTGCAGTCAAATAATATCTTGAGCTCTCACAACAGCAAACTGCAGGAACTTCAAAGGGATTCCAGTCCAACTAGAACCATCATTACAAAACAAATTTTAGCTTTATTGTTAGCCAGACCACAAAGGGGCAGAGACTGTGCCAAAGTAAACGCTCTTGAAATCTCCTCTATATATTACCTTTGAACAATTAATTGGTCTCCTGGAGACAAGGGGGAAAAAAGGAAAGAAAACAAAATAAAAGATTGACAATAGACTATATTGTTCTTGGATGCTGTAGTATGGACAAACAATAGTCACATTGCACAACTGCCTGTGCCAAGTTGATCATTAATTTCAACCAGTCAATGATTTTACACATTAGACTAGGTGTCATAAACTGAAATTACACTCACTTTGTAGATTATATTTTCAGTTGGTTATAGAGAGAAGATTCTACTGCCTAAGAGAATCTCACTCCGTCATGTTTCCAAATATCCTAAGAGAATCTATTGTATTTAATATCCAGCTGTTTAATGGACCATTGCCACCAAGCCTCAGAGGTGACCTTCACTCATGAAGCATTTCTCTTTGGCTTTTTCCTAAACATGTGGGCCCTCTACCAACCTGACTTCTTCTGGCATCCTCCAAAGTGACAAGACATAACTCAGGGTAGCAAAGGGATGAACAGGACAGGTAGGAGGTGAGCTACAGTGACTAAATTGAAATATTTTGGTTCCCAATCCCAAATATCAGCATCCATTTGCCCATGATAGCTATTTCTCTTCTTACACCTTCTGTCTTCCAAAGTACTATATAATCAAAGGCTCAGATCAGATTTTGCTCTGATTCTTTACTGTGGCTCAATTTCTTATATCAGGAATGGTGCCTGTCTTCTGGCCTCCCTCCCTTAGGAGCAATCCTGAATACATATTACATTACGTTATAATGTGACCTTTCACATTGATAAGGTCCTTTGAGATCCTCATGTTAAAGGGATTTATAAAGACAACACGTCATTGATGCCACCCATATATTCTAGATGCAACATCTGAACTTTTAGAATCACAGAACATTTTCCCCTGTAATTACCTTTGCTCAGAGTGTTCCCTATAAGGCAAACTACAGAAATAAGTCTGCAAAGATGTCTATCCAAGGTGGATGTGCAAGACTGTTTGTCATTTCTGAAACTAATGCAAGTAACCTAAAAGGCTGCTTTTCATGACAAATCACCCTGGATGATGTTTCCTAAAGAAATTTAGCTCTAGTTCTATTCTCTCTGGCAGTCCACATTTATTGCCAACATTTTAGGAAGAAGGCTAAAAAAAAAGAAGAAAAACGCGCACACATACACACATGCACAGACATTACATATGCACAGACACACGCACCATACATGCACAGACACACACATACCACCCCCCCCTCCCAAAAAAAAAAAAGAGATGATGGGCACAGGGTGTGTGTCAATGCAGGGAAAAGAATGTGTCTGCACATCTGCCTCTTGGCAATGTCCTGCCACCTGGACATGCTGGTACTCATCCAAATGTGACAAAAGCTTCATCTTGACTGACGTGCATGATATCACACCATAAATTCTGTCACATTGTTGGATAAGTCACTCATTTTTCAGTTGGCTGTGTTCTAGCATGCAGGGTTCCAAAATGGCACAGGAAGAAAGTCTTCCTATGGTGTCCAGCATCTGAAGTTATAAGAAATTACAAAAGGCTCCTTATTCAGGACAAAGCATGAGGCTGAGTGAAGAGGAAGAGGTGGCAGACCTAGGAGCTGCCTGACTGACAAAGAGGGCTTTAAAAAAAGGTGCTCACTGAGGGCTTCAAGAGGGCCAATCACATCCCACTGGCCCCTTTGATCTTGAACACCAAAATAAAGTGCTAGAAGTTGAATAAAGAGAATGCTGTGACTCTGACTGTCAGGATACCATTCAGCATTATTCACATAGAAATTTCTCCTTCTTTTCTTAGTAGAAAGATTATGGGATTTAGAGGACCTGGCTCCAAATTATGGACCTTTCACTTACAAACCTGCCAGCCTTTAGTATTTGGTATGTTCTAGGTTCACGAAATGCTCTTTTCTTCCAAAACTTCGAAACTTTATGAACACTTACATTTTATCTTCCAAAGCAGATGCAATTATAAGTAATTTGATGGGATGCATTTTATTTTATAATTTACTCTAAGACCAATACAAAGAAAAAAAGAGAGTCTATGTCTAGAAAAATCTTAGCACAGTTTTTGTAATATGTCACAATTTTAGATAGGAAAAAGCCAGCATTGTGTTAGAGCCCAAACAAGTTCTCCTTGGACTCCACTCTCCAGGCCTTCACTTCCACCAAATTCACAACCAATGGTAGCTTAACTGTTGGCATTTCTAGTCAGATTCACAGACTCTCCAATTAAAGGGATTCAAGTTTTTGGCCTTTGGCCACTCTGGCACCTTTGCCAATTGTGTGGACCAGGGCCACAATATGCCCAATGGGCCAGGCAAATAGGCAGACAGTGTCAGCAAGAAAATGCGCACCCAGGGTTGAAGTTCTGACTTCTCAGAAGGAGGAATCTGGACTTCTCTATGAAATCTTCTGATTTTTAAATTCAATTAAAGAAAGCACCTCTGTTGGCCTAGCTGGTTCTAGAGGGTCCTGATTTGAAACCACTGGATGGGTAATGCAGAGGAGGGAAAGAAAACACACGTGTGGCAAATGCACGCAAATCTCACTGTGCTTATTTCATCAATTTCCTTTCTTTTTGAGATTAGTTCCTATAGCACTCATTTTACCCCACTGATGGCTCTAGTTTTAAAGTTAACCCAAGAAACTCTGGCTGAAAAGCTGATGTTGGAAGCCCAGGAATCCTGGCTCCAGGGCTGGCTTCTCCTCCTAACTGCAGCAAAGAGGATGTAACCATTTACTCCCATAGGCTTCAAGGGGGACGGGGGAGATCATATACAAATAACATTATATACTGATTTTGTGGAATAAAAAGCTTTGGACGTAAGAGGCATTTTGATCTCATTTGTGTTTTCCCTAAATTTGTTTTTCAGTTAATTAAAACATTCCTTTGCACATGTTCATCTTTGTATTTACAACTCACGAGATAAAGTAGTAGGCTCTTGGCATTTGACATGTAACTAATCATATTTCATCTGTCCTAAAATCTTCTAGGTTATCAACAGAAGTTTTCCTAACTTTTAAATACAGTACATTTTATAATAGAGAGTGGGCTTTTGGCATCAATAGATTTTGGTTCAGTATAAACTCAATCTGCCAGCTATTAGCTATGTACTTTACACAAAAGTCACTTGATCTCTTTGGGCCTCATTTTCCTCATTTGTAAAATAAGAAAAATAACAATAATACCTAACTTCATAGTATCATTGCAAAGATTAACTGAAATAATATATAAATACTAGGATGTGGAAAAACTGAAAATCTCAGATATTGCTGGTGGGAAGGCCAAAGAGCAGAACAAGTTTGGAAAACAGTTTGGCAGTGTCTTACAAAGTTAAAAATATACTTCCCATATGAACCACTAATCTCATTCACAAGTATTTACCTAAGAGAAATAAAAACATAGGTCCCCACAAAACTTGTATGTGAATGTTCATAGCAGCAACATTTATATCATCCCAAAAGGAAACACCCCAGTGACTTTCAGCTGCTGAATGGGTAAAATGTATATATTCATACAATGGGATACTACTGAGCAATAAAAAGGAATGACCTACCGACATATGGAAGAACAAGGATGAATCTCATAGCCACTATGTTAGGTGAGAAAAGTCAAATGGAAAGTATAAAAATGAATGGTTTACTTATATGACATTTTAGAAAAGGAAAAACTATAGTGACAAAAAAAGCGAGGGAAGGACTGACTGCAAAGGGGCAGGAGGGGACTTCCTGAGGTAATGGAAATGTTTTCTATCTTGGTTGTGGTGATGGCTACACAATTGTATAAATTGCCAAAAGTCATCAAATTGTACACTGCGAGTAATTTTTATTTTAAATAAATTATACCTCATTAAAGCTGGGTGGAGGGAAGGAAGGCCAACACAGTACCTGGCACCAAGTAAATACACTGAGTAAATTTTTAATCCTCTTCCTATTTAATTGTCATTTTGAATTATAATGCTGTGCCTATATGTGTTAACATTCCTGTCACTGAAACCATGCTGATCTTAGGCTTAAGTGTTGCTTTTCCCCTTCAAGTACTTCTGACACAAAACTGCCCCTACCACCACCCTCCCCTTTTTTTTTTAACTATTTATCTACCTTAGAAAAAAAGGTAGCGAAACTTAAACTAATGTTTGTAAAGCACCTTGGGACACTTGGATAAAAAGTGATACAGGCATGCCAGGTGTTGTTATTACTCTTCTTGTCAAGTATACACATAGTACAATTCTTTGTTTCTAAAGTAAAACCAAAAAAAAAAACCCCCCAAAAAACACCCTGTTTATTCTTAAAAGGCAATTAAAAGGCTATTTGACCATAAATGCCTCATCTCCAATTATGGTGACAGATTACTGATGCTCACATTTCCAGCCTTATTAAGGCCTAAATTCTGAGAGCCACAAGGCTTCACTGGTGCTCCACTCTCCACCTGAAGTTCAACTCTCACTAGAGTCATGGGGCTGAACAAGAGCAGAAGCTGGAGCAGGTACGTGGGCATGACATTCAATAGGAAGAGAGGAGTGAAGAAGGGAAAAAGGAACTGGAGGGGAAATTTTAGGCTCAGGCTGAAGGAAAAACTATGGCTGTTTCACTCATCCTTTCTTGGCTTTACTAATTAATAATGTTTTTAAGTTTTTAAAAGCTAATAATTTATGACAACCTTCTTAATCTTATCAGTAACTCCTAAATATCACAACTGAAGCCTTCTTTTGGCACATACGCGAATCTTAATTTCTCTTTCCTATTCAGGGTGATCATGCCATAAAGAAGAGGATAGAGTCATTTTCTGAGACAAAAACATCACTCCACGTTAGGGACTTCTGGGCTGGTTCTTGATGACTGTGGGTCTTGTGTCAGTAGAATAAGAGCCTGTAACTCTAATTAAAGCCCTTTTACATGTACATGGTGGTAAGGGGGGCGCAGAATCGAAGCAAGTTTGTCAGCCTCTGCACTCTGAAACCTGAGATGACGCGGTTCTTTCCTGCACAACAGTATAGAGCGTTCAGTTGGTGTTATGACTTGTCTGGTTCCCACAGAAAGAGGAATCCTGCCAAATATTTGTAATCTGTGCTGAAGTATGCAATCAGGGAAACCACACCCAGAAACAAGTGCATGGCTGAATAATTAAAATGATCTCGCTTGAAGATCAGATGGAAACATTAGTCGGGGGCGGGGGGAAGGAGCTGACAAAGGTGGGGAAACGGCATCTCTAACACTTTGGCTATCATTCTCTGCAAACAATTTTCTCCTTAGACTCTAGTAAACATGCATGTCTCGCTATGCCCCGATTAATCTCAGTGTTTTTCTTTGTACCTGCAGTCATTGAAGATAATGTTTGTATCTATTTAAGGCATCTAGACAAATAGATCCCACTGACTGCTTTGTAATTTATGTCATAAGCCAAAATGGACGGCACTTATGTGCACATGATCTTCTCTATTCCTCTAAGTAAAGCATTTTGTATTTTTTTTTTTTATGACAGCACTGGGTGAAAGTGCACGACATATTAATGTAAGCAATGTTTGGAACCGAGGTGCTCCATGTTTCAGGGCTGGCTTCACTATACAAAATGGTTAAAACCATTCACTTGCTGAGGTATCATAAAATAAAGCTTAAATAAATCAACGCATCATTTTGAGATGCAATAAAAAATTTTTAAAAATTAATTATTTTAGTAAAGTTGAAATTTATTCTTTATAGTCAGATAATAGCTACCAGCAGCGCCATCTATTGAAATATTGAAAAATTTCATTTCCTCCATCCCAAATAATATTTACTTTAAGTGAAGGAAGATAAAGACATTTGGAATCACAAGTAGAACTAAAGCTTTATGGGTATTAGTCCATCCCCAGTTTTAGGATCAATCACGACTACATTTTCCAAGACAAGAGGAAAAGGGCTATTTGTAAAGCCCTTACCTACATTAGTAACCTCCCCAGCGTTTACTACCCGTCTCATGGATAGAATTTCTCCAGTAACAGAAAACCAAATAGCTCATGCTTCGACCTCAGTGTATTTCCTGTGGCATTACCATCAGGGAAGATGGGAGGATAACAGCTGGGCAGCACATACCATATGCAGTCTTTCTCACACTTCACAGTATCATTGGGTTTCAGAGCTGGAAGTGGCCCAGGCTTCCATTTCACAGGGAAGGAGAACAAAGCATATGTTCTAGGTTTAAATTTTGTCCAATGTCAGACAGGTGGTGAGTATCGAGGTCAAAACCTGATTCAGGCCCCAGGTGTTCTGAATTTCAGCTCAGTACTCTTTCCATTGCGTTCCAGGTCTCTCTCTCAATGGTGTGTAGAGGCTAATACTAACTCATTCATCCAGCAGATAATCATCAAGCAACTCTGTTCCAGGTACTTATTGTTCCAGGTGTTAGGGACACAACAATGAACATGATGAGAAGAAACTCAGTCTCACAGAACTTACAATCTAATGGAGGGAGAGATACAAAGGTGGAGGGGAGGCTGTGATGGGGGGTTGCTGTTTTAGAGAAGCTTCTGTGATAGAGTGACATTTACACAGAGAAGGAAGGAGTGAGGGAGCCTATCCTGTTCTCCAGCTTTCTGGAGGAAAAGCAGGTCTGCATGCCCTAGGGTGAAGTCTGAAGGGTCAGTGTGGTTGAGAGGAGGTAAGTGGGGCTGAGAAGGGCGGGGGCTAAGCTCAGTGAGGTAGGGGAGAAGGCCACATCATGGAGAGCCTTGCTGGCTATGGGAAGACTTAGGATTTCATTTTGAGATGAAAAGCCAGAGGGAGGGTTTTGAAAGAGAAATAACAAGATCTCACTTGATTTTAAAAGTATCACTCTAGTTGTTATCTTGAGAGTGAGCTGTAGGTGGGCAAGAACAGAAGCTGTGAAGATGCCTCTGGAAGAATCCTTGGCAGAGAAGTTGCTGGCTTTGTCTAAGGAGGTGATGGGGGAGGTGGTGAGACATGGCTGGATTCTGGATATATATTTCCAAAGGAGAGTGGACAGAATGTGCTAATAGATCAGATGTGGGGTGTGAGAGAAAGAGGAGTCAAAGGTGACTGAGGTTTTGGGGCTCAGCAAAAATAATACATTTGTTGAGTACCTACTATGTGTCAGGCATATTACTTCTACTAGTCTCAGAAACTCTGAAAGATGAGAATTACTTACTCCCACTATACAGATGGAAAAAAAGGCTTAGAGAAATTCATAGCTGGTTAAGATGACACAGGTGGGAAATGCTAAATAGAATACAGGTCTGGCTCCAAAGCTCTTTTTCTTTCTCCCATTTGAATCTGCCTCCAGCAATCAAACAATTCCAGTTCTCTCTACCTTCTAAAGTCATGTGTATGTTTCCACTTGTAAATCCTCTCTGTGATTATTTTCTGAAACCTGTCTATGATCTTCAAGCACAACTTTAGTTGCTGAGTCACAAATCTACCACAGCTCCTAGCCCAAATGGAAGAATTTGTCTGAGGACTTTATACTCCTACGTATAGCTTAGTATTTTTAAGATATTGCTATAATAGTCTTCATTAGGGACATCGGTATCAAATAAAGTAGTAATTCTATAAAAATAGACAACTAACACTTTTGAAGTATATGCAGATTTTTAGGGTAGTGCTTCTTACAACTTTTGGCATCTATTCAAGGAACATGAGTTTATTTAAAAAAATCAGCTCTCCGTATATACACATATGCTTTGAAAGGTAAATAAATGATAGGGCTTTAACACACTGTCATTTGCACTGGACAGCACCCAAAATCGATGTGTATTTGTATGGTCATTGCTGTAAAGATTACTTTCTTATAAAATAGTATTGTTAGGAGAGTTTCATTGAAAAACGATGCTCTCATTGCTGTAAAGATTACTTTCTTATAAAATAGTATCGTTATGAGAGTTTCATTGAAAAACGATGCTCTGAAACTACACTTTTGTGCTATCTTTGACGCTAGCAGCCTATAACACAGACAGATAAGCCTTCGGTCTTTTTATCAAGCTGAGCTGTTAACTGTGTCAGATATATATACTTTTTAACCACTGATGAGATACAAGAGGAATGGCATGTGTAAGATCCCATATTTCATACTAGGTTGGATATGATCATGGAAGGATTTGTCTACCACTTCCCTCTCCTCTTCATTTGACTTTGCTCCACGCCCATTGACTGCAAACATGAGCCAAGAGAGCCCATAAAATTACTTAAGTGCCGGCCTTTAAAACTACTTTGCAATGAGTACTTAAAAGCTTTCACTAGTTATTATAAAGTAACTTTTTATTATCTGAATGAACTGTCTCATGACTAATGTCATCCAGCAATGTAGCAATCAAGGGCCACTCCTCCTGAGTCACAACTAACGTAGAACTGAATAGAGGTATCATTTAAAAAAACTACACCCACATCTTTCAATCAGATACATTTGTATCTTCTGATACAGACACCGGATATTAGGAGTAAACATGTTTCTGGCAACCCTGCATAGGTACACTTGTAACTACAATGTTGATCCTGTCACTCACTAACACACAGGTCTTCCTTTTTCTTTTCTGTATCATAACTACTTCTCATTACCAGAGTTTTTGTCCAAGTTGCCTTTCCATTGCCTATAAGACTCTTTAAGGGCTATCTTAGATTGAAAGCTGCCAGAGGGCAGAATTTATATGCTATAGTGTTATGCAAATGGAGACTCCCTAATGCCTTCTGAGAAACTGCAATAAGTTAAACATGAGCCATGATTTCCTTAAGTCAAGTGCGTCTTACATCTTAAACGAATATTCAAATTGGTTTTCTAAAGCCCACAAAGCTGACTGAAATACATGTATTTATATATAAAACATGATCAAGTAATATGGTTGCTTTTGTGAAACAAAATGAAACTTTCACATTTACATGTCACTTATACAATATGCAATGTGAAGAATACTGAAAAGTTAGGCTACTGTTTAGGATCCTCATTTCTGATAAGGATTATAAATCTCAGTACTCAGTTAATGTCATATATTAATGGATTTCTGAGCCTTCGGTAAAATTTTGAACCAATGAATGGCTTTGAAATAGTAGAATGAAATGTAACTCCATTTGAAACCTCACATTAGTAATATTCTCTAAAAAATTATAGGCATGTTAATGCAAAGACTGCTATAATCCTGATGTAGCAATGTAATATTTTTAATATGAATGGTTTAATTATGCTTCTTATTTCAGAAGAATAAGGGGTGACAGTAATATACAGAGAACAGATTTTCTAAATGCTAGACACTAGTAATTACAGAGGGTTTTCTCATGCGATAGCAAACAACGTCTAACGTGTCAACCTCTCTTGATGTCAACATCGACATCTTTGGCTGTGACAAATGGAATCTGGAAGTAGCTTTTGACAGTATCCCAGAAGTTGTGAGCAGATGTATGCTTCTCTCTTTAAGGTCTCTGTGCCTAGGACCCTGTCCTGTCTTCCTGAGATTCTGGCACTTCCTGTTCTGAGTCCTATGCGCTCCTCTCCTGGCTCAGGTTCAGTACCTGAAACCCTGTGACTCAGCTCTGAGAACAAACAGTGCTGAGGAGAGCCCATGGCTCCATAAGTGAGCTGAACCTGGAAGAAAGACAATCACACACGTTTCTTTTGTTATTGAGTTGAAGCTTTGATAAAAACAATGCTGGAAGAAATGAGAGGACATGATTTAACTTAGATGATGAAGTTACAGGCAGTCGAATCTATGTATACATAGAAAAGGACAGAAGAATAGAAAAGAAAGAGAGGCAGAAGCAAACACATTCACTAAAGGATGATTATAATCTTCTTGGTTCAGTACTCTAGAATTCCCAATGTTTTAAGCAAAAAGAAAATAACTGTAATGAAATGTAATGAGACCCTTTAACACTGAGGAAGTGATAGCTCAGGCCTGGCCTACTACTGCACACCTGTAATCTGTGTCTTGCAAAAGAATGTTTCACAAAGAGAGCAGCCTGCTCCTCACTCCCTTGCCCCTCTCCTTACTGGCCAGGGCCATTTCCCTGACAGGCTGCTCAGGGTCGGTTCACATAAATTGCTAATCCTTGTAAAACCAGCTAAAGAACCATTTTCCCCCATCAATTTTTTTGTGTTCTTTGCTACTTTGCTTTGTTTCTTCTCCACTTAAGTAAACATTCCTTAAGCTGATGTGTCAAATTTTTCTTTTGGAATAAAAGAAGGCTTAATAAATACAGGCACGTTTGTTTACCACTTTGACAGGTTACCGACAGCTTCACAAACCATTTCTATTGTTCTTCAAGATAAGCTAAGGTGGAAGGCGGGGGAGGCATTTATTATCCCCATTTTACACATGAGGAAAGTGAGGCTTAGAGGGGTTAAAAACTTGACTTGATCCCAGTTATATAGCTAGTAGTTTAAAAAAGCAGGACAAAAGTCCAGGCATCTCGATGCTTAGACTGCCCTCTACTCCAGAAAGCATTTATCGCCAATAAAGTAAAAGAATGTAGTGGTTAGAAGAATAGTGATTACTATAAAAAAGACTCAGATTTAATGTTCATTAGGGTCACGTGGTAAAAGAATAAGTATTTACCTGTGTCTCAGCCATTTACAAGATTTGTGACCCTGGGGTATATAATAGTCCTTTTAAGCAACCACTTTTGCAAGACAGAAATAATGATAATTACTTGGTAGGGTTGCGGTGAGAATGAAACCAGCTACTGCTCAGAAAATGCATAGTAGTATGTCCCTCACGTAGTAAGTACCCTTCAACGTATCTGTTTTTTCAAGACTATAATAGCTGTTTTGCCATGTGAGACTGAATGCCGCAAGTCAGCATATTTAAAGTGGCTGTGATTCCTACATACTCTTCATTAGGTTTAATTAACATCTCTAAAGATCACTGCAATGCTTAGATGGCAGGTATCACTCAAGTTCTAAGGGTCACCATTTCTACTACCGTGCCTATGAAATCCAGGGGTAGCACATCCACAGTCTTTCTAGTGGGAGGAGGGAGCCATTTGAAAAGGGCCTTTCTGTGTAAGTACCTTATCTGAGCCATTTTGGAAAGCGTTTCGAGGAGCTGGATCAATAACGGAGGCAGCCAATTCCTCCCAGATTGCCCAGAACTTTCTCAGTTTCAGCATTACAAATTGTGTGTCCCAAGAACCCCCTCAGTGGGCAAACTGGAATGACTGGTCACCCTTCAGTAGTAGAAGTTAAACTAGTAATTAAAGAAACAAAAACAAAAACAAAAACAAAAACAAACCACCCAAAACAACTTATAATTGGTTTCTAAGCAGAAACTAATGCAAAAACTGTGGACCAGTGGTTCTCAGAGTGTGGTCTATAGACCAACAGCATTAGTATCACCTAAGAACATGTTATAAAAGCAAATTTGGAGCCACTAAGACAGACTTGATGAGTCAGAAGCTTTGGCGATGAGGCCCAGGTATCTGAGTTTTAACAAGCCTCTGGAATATTCTGATGTTTGCTTAAATTTGAGAACCATTGGTCTAGACCATAAGTTAGACTAGATGCCAAGTAAAATGAAAACATGAAAGCTCACGTGAAGAAACTTTTTTTCCTTTGAACATTATCAATAACTTCCAGTTTTGATTACTCAGATCGAACGGGGAAAATACTGTGAAAGCATTTCCTGTTTCCTTGTTCCATAGTAATCCAGTATTACCTAGAGATTATCAAGTGTAAAGCATCTCCAAAAAGTACCACACTGATGACAGAGGCATCAGGGACAAGTCATACATATTGCATCATTTCTGGCCACATGTGAATGCTATTTATGCATGTGCTCTAAAAAGAAAAGGGTAGACAAAGAGATATTCCTCCCAGACCCCAGAATCCAGTTTCCTCTCCTCAGCTGGTGCTCTGGGGCCTGACTCCAGTAATAACAGCCTCCTGAGGAGATTAAAGCCCTGGCAAACACAGTTTATCTTGGTTAATGTATACTTTAGCTTTGTGTATATATGCACATATACATACGTTGCCATATTTATATATGATATATGTGAAATATCACTGGAGATGAGGCCTGGAATAAGTGGGCAACACCTATGAAGTTAGAACTGAGATCTTTTAGCTGTAACCTCAGTTTTCCCAAATTGCCCTCTGCCTTTGTGTGGTAAAAGCATGCATGCACATCAGGAAGAACACACCCCTCCTTGCAAACAAGTTCAGCAGTCTCTCTTCTGTTTTCAGAGAGTTGAGTATTTTGTGGCAGCTTCTTTTATCTCTTGGGACTTTGTTTATTAGAAAAATAGGTGAAATTACAGCTCTTCTGACTAAAGAAATATGATGGTCAGGACATGAACTGACTCAGGGTTGCCACTTTAAGTCAAATAGACAAAGTTGGAATTGAGATGGGAAAGCAATCAGTGCAACAGTGTCTAGCACTGAGAAAGGCAGTGTGCTGCTGTGACTGGGGACACAGGGAAGTGTCATGGTGGAGGTACTGCCTCTGTGGCACTCTGGGACCTGGTTTCCTTTTTTTTTTCTTTTGCGGTGGGGGTGCATATTTCCTCAGGAAGGAGCAGATAAGTTACTCCTTAGGATTGTGAATGCTTTCTTGTCACCTGGCCAAATGGAAATTCCAAAAGTATCCTGAATAGACAGTGCTACTAGGATTCACGGGCACACATTCACAATAGTCTACAATCATAAAGTGATAAAAGCTCCTAATCTCTATTTTCACACAAAATAAATGGGTACCTCAGAGATGGGACCTTTAAAAAATGTTAATCCCATATGCTCTATAGGCTCCATCTAGTCTATCTTCATCTCTGTCTGTTTTTCAAAAGCACACACCCAGACTGTGTTAAATAAGAGAAGTTGCCTTAGGGTTTCAGAAGTGTAATATTCTGTGCTGTTCTTCCATTAAGGAACTAGTCAGGGAAGAAACAGAGAGAAAAGAAAAACTTCATATCAAACTGGAAAAATGAATCCTAGGTTTATGTTTTCAGAATGGAAAGAAAAATGAAATGGAAGTAGGAAAGGAGAAAAGAAGCCAGAGGCGAGAGGCTGAGGATACAGGGTTTGGGACTGCCAGGAGGGGTTTTCAGAAATGGCTCCACAGCGGGAGGTGTGTTAGAGGGGGCTGGAAAGGAAATGCTGGAGTCATGGAATTCCTATTTGCGTCCTAGGCTTCCTAATAAATTCATACAGACTTAGGGGCTTAAAAGAACACACACTTATCCTGTCCAGTTCTGAGTGTGTGCAGGGCTGGTTACTTCTGGAGGTTTCAGGGGAGAGAATTCATTCTCTCACCTTTCCCAGCTTCTAGAGGAACCCGTATTCCTTGGCTTGTGGCACCTTCCTCATATCACTCTAACCACTGCTTTTGTCATCACATCTCCTTCTCTGACACTGATCCTCCAGCTCCCTCTTCTTATAAAAACCCTTGTGCATTAGCTGGTGTCTCCCTTACACCCAGGTGCAGCAGTGCAGTATATGCTGCTTCCTTATACACAGAAGTAGGCTGGCCCGATGTAACAAGGCTTCAGTACCCTCACGTACACTTAAGAGGCAACAGTACACATGGCCTATGCGTCTGTAAAAAACACTTTCAAAAGTCAGATATGTTTGCGTTCTTTTCTATAAGGGAGGCCCCCAAATGTATAAACCCCTACAAAAACCAGATCCACCCCAGTTTAATCTCTTTGTCCATTTATTCAAAGACTCTCAGTCGGAAGCTACTGTTTAACTTGAAATATTTGGTATTTAACGATGTGGCAGAAATATTACAATGTATAGAAGGAATATTTCTTTAATAAAAAATCTTTAAATTTATCTGAGTATAAAATTTTTGTTTGATCATTTAAGAAAACTTCTCACTTTTATTTTCAACTACTCTTTGAAAGGTTTTATTTTTATTCTGAATTTAATTTTTATGCTTGCTGGAATATTATCGGCACCATTTGATTTCATTTTCATGTAGTTACAAAAGAAAAAAATAGAAAATTGAAAGTTTGATGTTCAGATCAAATGGACCTCCCCAGTACCAATTAAAGCTGGAGGAGAAGGGAGAGCATAGAGTAAGTTTCATGAACTCCAAATTACTAGCTTTAGCCTTGGGGCAAGAAAACAAGCAGATGTATAATCCTTTGGCTCCTACTCACTCTAAATAGTCAGAAGCTGCACAGGAAGGATTCTATATCACATTTTAAATTCTTATGGATAGACCAAAAAATAAATAAATAAATAAATGAACTAAAGACTGCCTGGATATCAGGGACATTGATTTTAGGGATAATGGAGACACAAGGCAACAGTATCTATGTTTGGTGTTTTGCAGACTTGAGTTCTCTTTGATGACTATTCTATGACAGACAGAGGTGCCAGCGCAAAACTCGCCGAGACCCCTCCTTTCCACCTGTGGGCAGCATCCTGCAGGAGTTACTGCCTATCACTGGACTCCAGGCACATATGTGCCCTAGACACAAAAATCCATCCCATCCCCATTCTTGAAACCTGAGACTGGTACTGTACTTTAAAAGATCATTGACAAATAGAGGCAGGAGTCAAGGAGAAGGGTCAGCGTAATTTATCCTACTCATAAATCATAATAGCAAAGAACGAAATCCTGGGCAGATTGTCTGGTGACACCACCAGGTACCTGACCATGACCCTTCAAGAGTGGGGCACTTGGCGGGAGGATCTAGTGGAGTACACCATTCTGTTAAAGGGGTGAACTGTGTTTACTAAGTTTTGGGTTATAATTAACCAACTGACCCCGATTATTCACATAAACTGTATTTATGATTCTAAAACACAGGTGACCCTTCTTTCACTGTGCATGTTTCAGGTGTTTTCTTCCCAAGGAAAATGAAATAAAAGTCCTGTCCTTCAATCCCTGCTTCTCTATAAAGCACTATTTCCCTCCCTGATTAAATACTGTCTGCTGACGAGTTTTCAAGTATAAGACTCATGTACTTTGAAAGTCTCTCTCAGTCATCCACAGGACAACTTCGTTCTCTAAGTAAGGCAATTTTTGAATTTAAAAACAGTTTGTACAATTTAAAGGATATATATTCAAATTTATGAGAAATTAGTAATATCTTATGTTCTCTTGTATTCTTTGTGATGATAAAATTAAAAATAAAATAATTTATTCCATTCTAATCCCATACATTAGGCCATCAAATCTAAGTTCACTGGGGCAGAAGTCTTATTATTTTTAAATTTTATATAAATATTAATTATAAGTAATGAATAAACTAACTTATAAATTTCTTCCTTTTTATACCTTTATAAATGTTTCTTCCATTTCTGTAAACTTAAAGTAAATTTCTAAACAACATTATTTTTGCTTACTGATGACAGATATGACAATTTTATTTGGAGCAAAATATGTTCTTATTCAAAGAGAATGATTCTCCCAAAGTGGCTAAAAGCTGATTCACAACATGGGAGTGTAGCTTGTATTGGGAGATATGATATTATAAATTCTCAAGAGTCTAAGACTTTTGAGTTGGGGGTATGAGAGATTCTTTTTAAATAACACATAGCTCTCTGGGGTATTATCAACTTTGAAACCACAATCCCCGCTTTAATACCAGATAGATTCCGAAGAAAGATACCACAGTGCAACATGGTCAGTGCTGTTTTTTCAGCAATGCTTGGCACAATCTCATGTTTTAACAAAAGTAGCATGGGTCTGACTATCTATAAAGATATAGTTTAGCTTAGGCACTGCTGGAGAATCTTTAACAGAATTAAAGACATTCAAAGCAGTAGGAACTCCTGGTTCAACTCCTAGGCTTTACAGATGAAGAGACTAAGGCACAGCAAAGCTAGAAAAACACATAGCTGGTGGCAGAGTAAAGACTGAAACATTATAGTGCCTTCCACTCTTTCACCTAAAATCTTAATCAAAAACACCCTTTACCCACTCAAGAGGTTAATGTGCTGAACCATTTCCTAACAACAATTATGTTTTATAATTTCACTGTGGGGGGCGGGAGAATAGTTAGGAAAGTAGGGAAAGGAGCACTAAAAAAGGTAGCACTTGATATTATTGAATCATGATCCCTAGGGAAGAAGACAAAAAAAAAAAAAAAGGGTTTCTGAGAGAGGCCACAATGAAGACAGGCCATGTGCCCGTTCATTCTCTGTCCTTCTCTGTCTCTGCTAATCCCCTAGCCATTGTGGAATTAACAGTATTGTCAATCAGGATAGTGTCTGCCTACGGTGAACCTGGGGGGAGTGATGGCTTAAGAACTACCAGGGGTAGGTTTCTGGAGGTTTCCAGGCTGATGCCTTTAAGCTGTAAGCACTTAGGGTGTTACAGCTCAAGAATGCCGAATCGCATGTAGACACACAGCCTCACTGCCCTTCTGTTGACCCTGGGGGAAATCACTTCCCTATGAAAAATTATTTTGTTTCTGAGACAATTCTGTCTCAGTCCACACTAAACAGAGAGACAATCATTTGTGTTGACTTATGACTGCTGGTTTTCGTGTTCCAGATTGCTATCCATGGACGATTTCCTAATTCAGTTGGATCAGAGTCCACATATGCAAAGGCAAGTTGAAGTGTTAAATAAAAAGTATGCCCTGAGTTACAGCTGCAGCAATATATTTTGGTTGAAAAAAAGGGAAAACTTTCCTAAGTATAAGGATAACGTGTGTGTAGTGAGTTCCTTCCCTGATAACTCCTGCCGAATGACTGAACTGGTGCCCAAGCAGGGCAAGGTGGGGAAAATGCAAACAGGTACAGACAGTGCTGTTTATTACTTTCTTTTCTCCCTCTCTCTTTCTCTCCCTCCCTCAGTTCCTCCCTTAGTTCCTCCGGCAGTTCCTCTCCTCCCTCTTCCTTCTCCCCTCCCCTCCCTCTTCCTCAGGGAGAACAGATGTTTTAACTGATAGTTTGTAAATATTCTTAAGGCAGGCAGTTGCTACCTGAGTTCACCTTTCTTATCTCCAGTTCCACCCTAAAGTGATAATATACATATCCAAACATGTCTTGTCATACCAAAAAGGAGTCTGTAGCTCAAGTATTTAGAAACTTTCATTCAAAAAAGGTTTTTAAAAGTTGCTTTTGTATATGACTTTTTCCATCCAATAAAAAACTATTTTGTATAAATGAAATAAAACCCTCTTCTCCATGCCCAGTAATGCAGTGAGCTGCACGCAGGCTGTTCTCCCCGAGTGTGTCTGCTGGTTCCTGTGTGGCCATGTTCTGCCCCAGCAGCAAGGAGATGGGGTGTGTCTGTGCATGTGTGTGGGTCTGTGTGTGTTTGGACACTGACGCTCCTCTTGAGCATCACATTGCCATTAAAGTGGACCGGGACAGAACTGCACTTTTGAGGATCCCATAACATTCTCTTGGTTTACTCTAAGCTTACAGACAGCTATAATGCCAAGGTTTTTTTCACGTGCAGTGAAGTAGGTTACAGGTCTTCTGTAATTTGATTTTTAGATCCTGTTTTAGGACTTGAAGTCATCACATCTCTCTCCTCTTTTTATTTCACCTTTGACATAGATTTCTCATAAAAATGAGTATAAGGATGTGGTCCTCTCATGCAAGAAATATGTTTCTGAATATCACTGCATCCTGATTTCCTAAGGCCACATCAATCACAGTATCAGTTGTCTATCATTTGCTTGTCACAGTGACAGGCACCATGGAAGATAAAACATGGTTCTTTACTCTGACGAGTTAACATTTTTGCTAAGGGGACTGATGATAGAATCAACCAACAACAAAAGGCTGTTTACGAGTGTTAAATTTGCGCTGCTGGCTCTAAATGTAATAGGGCCACGAAATGGAGAATGAGCATTCCAAGGGGTAATGCAGGTCTGAGCAAAGGCACAGAAGATTCCAGGAGGGGGCAATTGTGAAGGGTAAAGGGACAGCCCTGCCTCGTACAGAGGATAGATGTATTAACAGGGAAATCAGACTCCGGAGCATTCTGAAAGTTGGGCAGAGTACTGTGGGCTACATGGGGTGGGTGACTGGGAATCACTGTAGGTAACTGGGCACGAATGTGCCTGTGAAGAAGGAAGGTGAAAGTAGCAGTTCTATTTGAGATGGTGTGCTGAAGGAAGAGGATTGAGGTGGTGAGCCCAGCTAGAAAGAAAGTCAGGAAATCAAAGGAACTCCCCTGAAAGGAAGAGGACAGGTGAATGAGGTGGATGAGTCTGCCACAGAATGCTATTGAGAAGAGTCAATGAGAAAATACACAAGAAGAGCTTAGCATAGTGTATAGTATTTAATATGTGCCCAGTAAATGCTACCTAATGGAACTAATATTGTTGTTATTATCTCCATGTGTGAGAAGATAAATAAATCAATGGAAAGTAAATAAACATAGCCCCTGCCTATGTGGAGCTTGCTTTGCGGATTAATATTAGGGCCATCTGGACACGAGAGCAGTTCTTCTATCATTTGAGGGGGCTGAGTACAAATGGTTTTGGTATTAAAGCATTTAATGTTAACACTCATGGTTAAAATGCTGGACAAAGCCCAAGGAGAAGTCTTCTGTATCAATTACTAGATACTACTAAAAGGCAAAGTGATGAATATTTAAATTCCATTTGACCAATAAATACTGATAGCTTACTCTGTGTCTAGCAAGGCACTGGGGATATAAATGAAACAAAACACTTTCCCTATACTTAAAGAGCTTTAAATAGTGTGGCAGAGAGAGACACAGAAACCAGCAATTAGAACATAAGTGCAAAATTCATTATGTGAGAACTTTAGGCAGCATTTTGGAATTTAGATTTGTGGCTTCTAGGAGACAAATGTGACATTGTTAGTGCATACAGGTGAACATTTACTCTGATCTGTCTAAAACAATCCCCATTTATACTTGTCCTGGTGTTGTACCTGGCCACTGCCCATTTTTAATCTTAAAAGTTGGATGAATATATGGTCAACCTAGCCCCACCCTTCTTAACACCACCAGCAATGTCTGGGCAGCACCCCATAATCAAACATATTCATGTTTCTTCAGCAAAATTAAAATTTCTTCTGCAAAAAAGTGTGAAATCTTGAACATTCACAGTAAATAATACAAAGACAGACTGTGAATTGTCTTTATCAGTTCAGGCCAGATTTCACTGCCAGATGGGTTATGAGAAAAGTTTCGATTTTCCAGAGATTTCTGGATTTTGAAATCCTTGGTAAGGAACTGTGGACTGTGTAGGATGGTAAGTGCCACCTGAGATGAAGGACAGGTAGTACAGAAGAATGGAAGAGGGAACACCTCACTCAATCTTGGGAAGTTGAGGGAGCTTCTCAAGTACCAGCAAATCTGAGACCCTGGGACTAGGGAGGAGAACATAGCTCAAGAACAGTTCGGGAGCTGGGGTGGTGAAGGGAACAACTGTCGCATCGAAGTCCTAGGAGGTATCAGGACCTTCCCAGTATCCCATGTAGAGTTGGACAAGGACAGAAGGGTGGATGCTGAGGCAGGAAGGCCCTCATGAGCAACGGGGTGCATCTGGACGGAGTTAAACCAGGAGTAACATGGTAAGATTTGAGCTTTAAAAAGAAGTGTTTTGGTGACTTTGCAGCTGATAACTCTGAAGTGAGGGGGGAAGGTAAGGGAGTGCCAGGGATACAAGTGAGAGGTAAGGGTGGCACGCTGGAGGTGGGTGCTGCACTCAAGGGATGTTCATGAGGTGGACTGAAGAGGTGGAAGACCAGGAGGGAAAGAGTTTGTTCTAGCCTGAGACCCTGTGAAAAATATTGTCTCTTTCTTCATGCTTGTCTTTATTTTAACTGGTGAGAACAACCCTGAGGTCTGTGATTAAGATGTTTCTTTTTCTTTTCTCTTTAAGGTAATATATGCTCATCAGTGAACATCTGGAAAATATAGAATGTTGGGGGGAAAGCCCTCTTATAGGCCCATCAGCAAAACATAATCAGTGTTAACATTTATGCTGGAATGAGGCCTGGAACACCAGGGATATCTAAGGAACATGGTTCAATGATTATTTCCTTTCAAATTTTTCTCACCTGTGTGTAGGTTTTCTTATATAGTTGTAATCATACTGTTTGTGCACTTTTAAATACTGCTTTTTTCACTCAACATTTCATCTCAAACATTTCCTTGAGTTATTCCATGTTCTGAATGAATGCAATTTTTAATGACTTCTTTGTATTGTGTTAATTTGAAGCATCATGCACAATTATCTTTTAAGATTGGATATTACTCTGTCCAACAGATAGTTAATCCAAGAAAATTATTTTAAAATTATTTCTCATGTCAATATTAGGCAAGGCAAGGAAACGTTTGGCATCTCTTATTACTTCCTAGCTTACGACCTTCCAAATCTTCTTGCTGTCGACTTAACTGGGCATGGAAATATTTATAACTGGTGGTTTGTGGACAACAGAGTAGTATTTTAGCAGTTAAGTGAATCTCAAGTTTCAGTACCTCTCAAAAGTTGTTTACCCCCAATTTCAATATTATTATTGGTTGGGAACAGAAGGAATTGAAATTACCTACCAGAACCACATCTCTGCTAACAATACTTTTTATGTGACTTTAAGAAAGTAAAAGCAAGTCATAAGGTTTCGAGATCAAAATATGGGCTGAAAAGATTGTGATTTAAAAAAAAATATATCGATCTTTCCATCCATCTACCTATCTAGTGCTTATAAATATTTCTAGGTCTCATAGAAAGGGGAGAAAAGGCTTTAAGGATAGATTAAACAGCCATGTAGTTGAGAGGACAGCTTTCTCAAAGGCTCTGTTTCAGAGCCCTCTTACCTTGCCCAGGGGCAAGGCATTGAGTGGAAGTGGTCTCCCCAGGGCAGCCCTCCCACAGACTGACCACACAAAGCTCTGGGTAGAAAATCTCTGCTGGGACGCCTGTCCTTCCTCACCCGCTCCACTCTTCCTGAAAGACATGTGCTGTTAGCACCCAGATTTGGAACAAAGGACACGTGCTTCCATGGAAAAACAATTTTATATATGATAACTGGGTGTAGCTAAAATATTTTTATTAGTATTTTAAATTTATTATTGAGAAAATAGTCTTTTCTTGGGCAGGGATGAGGCCCTAATATCATTTCTGCTTTAACTACAGAAAAAAAAAAATATTTTCTAGTACCAACTCTGTTATTGTACTAAAGATTTCACAAAGTAAGCTGAGCCCTTACTAAACCCAAGTAATTACATTTTCTGAAATAGGGTATAAAAAAATAAAATAAGAATAAACAAATACATTGCTCATCCAATTTAAATGGCATAGAGAGGAAACATTCAGAAGTACCAAGTAGGAAAGGTGACAATCCATACCCTCCTAAGGCTTGGAGGGCCATAAAGAGCAAGCTATTTGTTCATCATTCACAGAAATGTGTGAAACAAAATGTGGCACCTTTCTATATCTCACAGGTCGAAAGGGAAACACTGGATGCTGGAAATGTCATTCCTTGAGAGGCAGCATTCCCAACCAACTGTAAGGCATGTTCAGAGAAGAGAAAGGCAGATAAAGAGAGAAGGGGGAACTGAGGAATGGGCCTGCAGTTGGAACCCCTTTGGGGGCATTGTCAGTACAGTGACAGCGACAAGGACAAATCACCACACGGGATGGGTCCAAGTCTAAACTGCTCAGAGATAAATAAGTGTAATGAAGTCTGATATTAACAATGAAGTGTGATATTAACAATATTACAGCTTAGGTATAAAGAAGGTATTGGGCACACTGAAGAAAGGACAGTGACTGCCAGGTAGGTCTTTGGGTCTTGCTAACATTTCCTTGAGCCCCAGGGGAAGAGCACTGTCACTTGAAAAAGCCACTAGTAGTCACATCTCACTGTGCCGCATCTCATAGCTTTACTTTTTTTTTTAAACATAAACCAAAAATATTGCTCAAGAAGACTTTTTTATGTGGTAAGTAAAATGTGTGCCAGTCACACACTAAAAGGACAAAGAGTCATTGTCAAGTGATATGGTGATGAGCTCCAGCTGGGCCAAGACCCCACCCACTTGTAGATAAATCTTCAGAAGCACTGGGGAGAGCTGTATAATTCCCTCTGATGGCATGAGAATGGTTCACAGTGCCTCAACTCTGCAGGTAGACAGGACGGGTTTATGTCCTATGAACATATCACTGACTCTTCCCTCTTCGTTTACAGTTTCAGGTCATAAAGTAGGTGCAAACACACCCACTGCAACAAAGAAAAGCTGCACCGAGAAAAGGCCAGGGAAGACCTTCAAAGAATCAAAGTGCCAGCCAGCTTTTAGTGCTGCAGCAGAGGGAACTTGCTGAAATATTGACAGCAGGTGTCCCTGATGGCCAAGGGGCAGAAGGCAAAGTTTCCAGGTGACCTGGAACACATGACCCTGGAGGAAAGAGAAGAAGGATTAATGGGGAACCAGAGTCTGAAAACCGGCTGGGCCACTACTACACAGTGTGTGTGACCTTAGGTAAGTCACTCGGCCTTTTGGTGCCCCAGTTTCTCATCTGAAATGAAGATGGAGAAGATAATGCTCCCAGAACAGCTGTAAGAAGTGACAAAGAGGTTCTGTGCTGGAGAAATAGTGGAGATGCAAGGCAGCAGAGGCCAACCCCATACCTTCGACAAAGGCCAACACCTCAGCAAAGGGACTTGTTGCCCACCTTTCAATTGTGTAGAAACACATGATGTTTTTAGCCCAAGGCCTTGACTCCTCTCTGTTTCTTAAAGCAAGAACTTGCTTCTGTGAGCACCCAAAAATGGAGAGTTTGCACTTCAAGCAATAGCTTTTGGCTTCACTGCAGAATTATTTCTGGAAATAGTCAATAAAAACTGCACATGTATATAAAACGATAACATTAATCCCCAAACCAAAGCATACAAGCTCACAATGTAAATGAACTTGGATCTTAAAAAATTATTTTTATATTGCCTAAATCCCCGAGGTTTGAGTCCATGTTGCAACTGGAGGCTTCCCAAGAATCACTGCTTGTCACCACCATTCCTGCAAAAGTCATGCTGTTTACCTCCACCATGCCTGTCAAGTTGACTTTGTCTCTAAACTCTGCTTTATACTCCTACTCTCCACCAGACAGGGAAAAACATTTGTACATGTGGATATTCCTGAGAAGCTTAACCACATTATGGCTGAGAACACAGCAGATACAGGCATCAACTTGGTAAAGAAAATCAATCAAACTGATCAGATGCCTAAAACAGCTAGCTGATCATTTTCCTTTCCATGTCTATCTGCGGCATTCATTCAGTTATCAAGCACTCAGTGGCCAAGTGCTCTGTACCTAGCATGGAATAAACAGGTCATTGTGTCAGATCTGACAGAGCTTCAGCCTATCAGAGAACTATGTAGGGGCAGTGCAAAATGGGGCTTTACCACAAAGCATTCAAAATGCACATCTGCATAGACAAATGGAAATAAACCTCGGAAGTTTCTCCTGGGATGCGGCTCACTTTGAGCTGGAACTCCTTGAAGATGGGATGGGAAAACCAAGGCTATCTGCACACGAAATCGTGACTTCTAAATTTCGACCTTCAATTTAACTTTAATCAGTAAATTATCTTTTGAAGCTGCTGAGTTAAATGTGCAGGTCCTAAGAATGTCCTCCCTTGAGGGGCAAAAGATCTTCATGTTCTATTGTGTAGGGGAAGGTATCATGGTTTTCCAAAGTACCCATATGAGTTTATGGAGGACTTAACTACAGATTTGTGAAGGGGCTGATTATACTTCATCAGATTAAACAACAACAACAAAAATTTGATCACTCAAAATAAGTATTTAGAAAATAAAATAGCCTATAAAAAGATACTTGAGTTAAGCTAAAACTTGGGACTAGAGAAGAAAGGGGCTAGACTTCACACTTTAGTTTGGATTTTCTCAGCATAGATGACTGGAAAGGAATGATGATTCTCTACAATTATACAGA